>NC_090245.1:30595380-30600380 GCF_037325665.1 Littorina saxatilis | reverse complement strand
GTTAATTAATTTATTTTAAAAGAAATAATGCCCCCTGGCATTGAAGGTGGGGTCACGAATCATGGTTGCATCAGATGTAGGGACTAAGGAAATATCATCGATCCCTGGAAAGCAATAGTAGTTCCCCTCCGGTTTCCTTCGAAGGAACGTTACCACCAGTTCATCAGGTCGAATCTCTTGCACCTGAAACATGCAAGTACCTGCGATTTCAACTAAAGATTGATGCAATATGTGTACTAGTTTCACTAACATGAATTTGTTTAATGTCTATCAAGATTTTGATGCATCCACATTCACTGGCTAAAAACAAAATAAAGTAATTATTTTGTTCAGACTTACCATTCCATTGAACATACAACTTTTACAATTAAAGAAAACATTGACACTTACCGTTCCTTTAAATGGATTTCGGAAATTTAATTTTGATCATAATTTTTTATATTTTTAATTTTCAGAGCTTGTTTTTAATCCAAATATAACATATTTATATGTTTTTGGAATCAGGAAATGATGTAAAATAAGATGAACGTAAATGTGGATCGTTTTATATATAAAAAAAAAAATTATTACAATTTTCAGATTTTAATGGCCAAAGTCATTAATTAATTTTTAAGCCACCAAGCTGAAATGCAATACCGAAGTTCGGCCTTCGTCGAAGATTGCTTTACACACATTTCAATCAATTTAATTGAAAAATGAGGGTGTGACAGTGCCGCCTCAACTTTTACAAAAAGCCGGATATGACGTCATCAAAAGTATTTGTCGAAAAAAAAGAAAAAAACGTCCGGGGATATCATACCCAGGAACTCTCATGTCAAATTTCATAAAGATCGGTCAAGTAGTTTAGTCTGAATCGCTCTACACACACACACGCACAGACAAACAGACACATACACACACATACACCACGACCCTCGTTTCGATTCCCCCTCTATGTTAAAACATTTAGTCAAGTTTTGACTACGTGAAATCGAAAGAAAAACTATTATTAACAAATGTTTAGCCTAATTTTTCACTTCATAGAATATCATAGCAGCAAAAACTCACCTTTTCTTAAGAACCTTGGGTGTTGATCACTGTCGTAACAAAATCACAGACTTCGGAAACATTCTCGAAATCTTTCTTCGCTGCTGGAACCTGAACTATTTATCTCTGTAACTGCGCATGCGTAGTCACCCGCACCTCTAAGTCACTACGCGCAAAATAGTTCTAATCTTTCTTCAAAACTCTGAACATTATTTGCAAAACCGTTCACCATCGTAACGGAATTTTGAAGAAGCATGTCATATTGCGCAACTTTCAACTTAGTTTGCAGATGCAATTTTGAGAAAATAATACTTAAATAACATTTAACTTAGCGAGTTTCTATGCCCTTTCATGTCAAGATCGTGTTGAAGATGAATATGCAAATTCTAAAGTTCAAATTTAGGACTTGTTGCTGTTGCACGCGTGTGGAAACCTATGTTACGACAGTGATGGCAAACTTTCAAGCGGTTAATTTCGTTTAAAAAAACAATTCTGTGGACAAAATAACATTTCAACTGTCAAGTACACTTAAACCAAACACACATAACAAAAATAGCAGTCCTTGGACATTCTAAACGATTCTTGTAGTGAGGTACAAAACTAGTTGATGGTTCATGTCACAGATCAGACCTCCATTTTTCACGCATTTAATCATTTCTTTCGCAAAACAACCTTCATAATAATCATGCAAAATACTCAGTTTTGTTTGTACTATTTCTTTATTCATTTTACTTCTCAAAAATACCAATATCATGATTTAAAATTCAGTATGTTTCAATTGTGGGCTAATTTGATTATGGCACACACAAAAGGATCAGTTTCTGAGACGCACCCATATATATATTTAAGAGTGTTAGGAAACGCTGCCGTTGCTGAACTTTGGTTCAGTTTTGTGTGTTGCATGTATGTTGACTTATGTGTACTTTGTTTGTTTGTTTGTTTGTTTGTTTGCTTAACGCCCAGCCGACCACGAAGGGCCATATCAGGGCGGTGCTGCTTTGACATATAACGTGCGCCACACACAAGCCAGAAGTCGCAGCACAGGCTTCATGTCTCACCCAGTCACATTATTCTGACACCGGACCAACCAGTCCTAGCACTAACCCCATAATGCCAGACGCCAGGCGGAGCAGCCACTAGATTGCCAATTTTAAAGTCTTAGGTACGACCCGGCCGGGGTTCGAACCCACGACCTCCCGATCACGGGGCGGACGCCTTACCACTAGGCCAACCATGCCGGTGTAACACGAAATTTTTACTCCACGAAAAATTTACTCCGGAGTAAATATTTCGTACGAAATTCTTACTCCGAGTACACTTTTCGTACGAGAAAAGAACTCCCCAAGGCACGAAAAAATTACTCCCTCCACGAAATTTTTACTCCCCATTTATTTTACTTCCAGTAATAATCTCGTACGCAAAAATGGGATGCGGGCGAAGGGATAATGCCAGTAAGTGATCTCGCGTACACGAATGTCGCGCTACCCTCCTTCCACCCCTTCCACCACCAAGACTAACAGGGGACAAGGGAGTAAAAATGTCGTACACCTGGCATGGGAAGTTAAATTGCTTGTGTTTGGGTGAAGTAATTTATTCGTTATTTATTCGTCAGGGGAGTAACAGTTTTGTACGAAATGTTTACTCGGAACTCACCTGTCTTGGGGAGTAATTTTCTCGTGAAACGGGGGAGTGCTTTTTTCGTAAAGGGAGTAACTTTTTTGTACGAAATGTTTACTCCGGAGTAAAAATCTCGTGGGAGTAATTTTCTCGTGTTACACCGGTCTGTACTTTGTGGGAAAGTACCGATATTATATTTTGTAAACACAATATTTATGTTTGGACGAGAATGCAGGTGAACTTTCTAGTCCTGTCAAAACAAGTTGTTTACCACGTTGTTTTGAGTCGTGGGTTCGTGGCGTTCGCTCGGATTAAGTGCGTCGGCACTTTTGATGTACGTCACAGAGAATGTCACTATTCTAGTCCATGGACAGTTCATCTAATTTTAGTTGTATCATGTTCGGTCTGGAATATTCTCGAGATTGAGTATTTACTATAATTATACGCCAGCGCGATTTGTATGTTAAAAGGCTTCTACTTTGAGTTCTGCTACGATGTGCAGTTGTATGTATGGAATCTATACATATAAATAAAAGAGAGTGTCTGTCTGTCTGTGTGTGTGTGTGTGTGTCTGTCTGTGGTCGCCATACCTCTGAGATGGCAAGAGGCAGGAACAAGATAGTGTGCACGTACACTCCCTAGGTGCCGCAGATGTGCACCTGGGTTTTAGTTTCTTGATTCATTGTTTCCTTTCTCAGATTATGGACCTCCCATTTATTGAATACAGCCTATATGGTGCAAGACCAGTTCAGTGCCTACTGTTCACCTGTAGCAAGCACATCATGCCAGTGATATTAGAGACTCGCTATTGCTCCTATGAGGGGAAGAAATGAAGAATGAAAAATTAACTGGACAGTTCCGGAAATTTCTAGAAGGTAAGGGAGATAACTCTTTTTTTGTCTGTGGTCGCCATACCTCCGAGATGGCAAGAGGCAGGAACAAGATAGTGTGCACGTACACTCCCTAGGTGCCGCAGATGTGCACCTGGGTTTTAGTTTCTTGATTCATTGTTTCCTTTTTCAGATTATGGACCTCCCATTTATTGAATACAGCCTATAAGGTGCAAGACCAGTTCAGTGCCTACTGTTCACCTGTAGCAAGCACATCATGCCAGTGATATTAGAGACTCGCTATTGCTCCTATGAGGGGAAGAAATGAAGAATGAAAAATTAACTGGACAGTTCCGGAAATTTCTAGAAGGTAAGGGAGATAACTCTTTTTTTGTATCCAAACAAAGGAGGTAAAGCTAATGATAATGGGATAGCGAGCGTCTTAAATTGCTACAGGGCTCCGCTTACTCCCGGGCGAAGCCGGGCTTAACTGCTAGTGCTAAATAAATCCTCGAACTCAATTTGACGAGTTTTTGTCTGCTGCTGTGAAGACGGGCCACGTAGAATAAAAAAACACAACTATACGACATTTGAGAACTTCGTCAATCTCAAGTGTCGTGTAACAAAGAGAAAGAGAGAAAATGAGAAAGATATATATAGATAGGGAAAGAGAGAAGAAGAACAAGAACAAGGACAATTATTTATTTAACGAGGGTAATAGAGTAAGCAGTGATCTGCTTTTTTACATCTGGCCCTCGCCCTAAAGAGGGACTGGTCTAAAATTGCTAAAGAATAAGCAAGTAAAGAAAACTACTGCTACATGATTATAATAAAATGAAAGTAAGAACATATCATCAATTTACATACAATACATTGCTTAAATGAAAAATGTAAGTTCATTTGACATGAGTTAAGAATTATAGAGTAGATTGCACTGACGCAACAAAGCTGTAAATGCCATGCCCAGTGACATACACTGCATTCGAAAAAATCAGAAAAAAAGGAAAAAAATAATAATAATTATATGTAAAAATAATAATACATTGTTAAAAAGCACCGATTGTTGGTTTTAACAACCATTCTAGCGACAACATATGTTTATTTAGACTTCATGAGATAAGACGTATATCTGGTCTTAAAACGTTTGTGCTGCTAGTTTGCCGTAGGATTGTCGGAAGAGCCTGTTCCAGAGACTGCTACCTGAATAGACTAAACTAGATTTGAATAGGTCAATCCTAGGCAGAGGCATGTTCAGTCTCATCAATTGGCGTGAAGTTTTTAACGTGAATTTGGAAAATATGGTTTGAGGTACACATCCATGAATAATTGTATGCATAAGGGTACCTTTATTATAACTTAGCCTTGCCTTCAGAGGAAGAATGCCTAAGTTTATGTAGTCTAACTCAGATATGGTTGTTTTCTTTAATAAGACTACTTTAAGCGCTCGTTTATGTAATCTAATTAGTGGTTTGAATGAATTTTCACTTGCCGAGTCCCACAAGGTAGACGCGTAATCAATAACATACT
>NC_090245.1:30564138-30591638 GCF_037325665.1 Littorina saxatilis | reverse complement strand
GCAGATAAGTTCACACATATCGGCGCTAGGAAATAATCATCTGTGGTGAGGTGAACGTTAATCTGCCAATTAATAATTCACTCGGCTGAAAGCACAGTCTTAAGTACTCTTTGTTCGAAGATAACCGACATTAATAACCAAATCCGCTCACCTCTAACAAAAAAATCCCCTTCCTGTCAGTTAAGAAAGCAAACAGTCATCTCTTTGCAAAATCTTAATTAATACCGAAATGTCAGTGCCAAAGCTTCGTGAGGTAGACTTCGAGAAGTCGACTTCGTACATCTAATATCAGGATCCAGGGAAGGACAGTCCCTTGCCAAAAGCTTTTTTTATTCTTTTAAAGTAATAACTAATTTTTCATTTATTTTCTCGGAAGCTCTTTGTTCAAAGATGACCCACAACAACCATACGACACAACGTCACGCTCATAAGAAAAATACCTATCGATCTCAGTGTTAGGCATTTCTGCAGTGAAACTACAGGGGAAGATACTGGAAGGGTATCTATCATGTGTTAGAGAGTACACTCTCAGACCATCGGAAACCATTGCCACGGTAACGTAAGCAAAACTGCCGATCTCGTTTCTTGAGTTAGGCACTTTTTCTTTATGAAACAGGAAGACTTGTTTTGAGAATGGGAAGGTATGCAATAGCTCTGTGTGGGTTGTTATGCAGTTTTGCTGATTTAAAATGTTGCTCTCAGCTCTTTATCTCACGTTCATCCCGTGGTAACAGCTCGAGATGGGCAGTCTGCAACTTATAACTAAAATGAGATAGGCAGAAACCAAAGAAGGTTTTTTGTTTTTTTCTCAAAACATCAAAAAATGACATAGGCAATTATCTTATGAGCGTGACGACAATCTACCAAAGAAGAACAAAGAAAAAGATTAGGGCCATCACCTCAGCGTCATGTTCACTTGTTGTGGTACCATGCACAAAGCGTGCCGCACCCTCTTGAAAATGTGTCACTTTCTAGAAATCACAGTCATAAAAGCTTTTAGTTCAGACACGAGAACTATCATTTGTCGCAATCAAACAAAACAAACTAAAACTTCTACATTAAAATATAACACAGAAAATTCAAATGAAAACATTAACAACAACAACAACAACAACAACAACAACAACAACAACAACAACAACAACAACAACAACCCAGAGAAATGTACTCTCCCTCCCCCCCCAAAAAAAACAAATTAAATAAAAACAGGTTTTTTAAAAGCTCATAAAAACTGTCATCTCAATCTTGAAATTGTTGTTCAAATCAAATCAAATCAAATCAAATTTTATTTTACGAGGGTTGTGGCATGAGCAATACAAACGAGCTTCTTTTCAACCAGCCCTCGCCCAGAGAGGGATTATTTTACAAAAGATAAACATAGAAGTAAAAGGCAGAACAACTATTCACAGGACTATATACACGTTAAAAGCTTCACTTGAATTCTTACGTAATGATCAAAATTGGGAATGTACAGAACATGTTTAATAACAATGTTTTTTTTGTTTTTTTAGATGTGAATGTGTTATAAAATTGAGTTTTAATAATGATGAAACAATGATTCTGTATGGACAGATATGATAATATGAAAATAAACAGAACGAAGAGATAACCAGAACACTCATATTGCGCAATCATGAAATAAAACAATTAAAAAATCTGTACTCGGTTAACAAAAAGAAAAAAAGAAAAAAAAGCTCATCAAGTTCACTCAGGGACGGACGGTACCATGCACAAAGCGTGCAGCACGTGCTTTCTCGCCCCGTTGCCCATAGCAACGCAGCCATGTGGAGCAGGTGGACGCTTAGTTGCCATGACTACCAATGCCAGACTGCCAAGACAGGGACAGGAGGCGCCAGGCTGATCGGAAATGGATTTAAAAGCACTGGTGTCTGTGAATCCCTGTCAATACTTCCAGTCAGTCTGTCCGTCTCGATCTCTTTGTCTCTGATCTCTGTCTTTCTATTTCTGGCTATTTGTGGATTCAAGTCGGTCAGCTTGTCGCTATGATAGTCTCTCTGTCCCTGATCTCTCTCTGACTGTCTCTCCATTTGTGGTTTGAGACAAAGTACAGATATACATTCTACAATCAGCAAGTTGATTTCGCTTTTTACTCTGTGTCTGATCTCTATCTCAGTCTCCCAATGTGTGGGTTGGGACAAAGTACAACATACATGTTGAAAATCAGTTTGTTGGTCTGTGTTTTTAACCTGTCGCTGATCTTTGTCTCCGTCCGTTCATTTGTGTGTGTGTGGGTTTTTTTTAATAAAAAGTACAGTATACAATTTCAAAAAGCAGTCAGTTTGTCTATGTGTGTCGCTCTAAATCGCTATTTCTATTTGAAACGTATATATATATCTTGTATACACATGCACTTGGGATGGATATTTAAAAGCACTGGTGTCTGTGAACCACTGGCAATGATTCCAGACTGTCGCTGTTTTTCTCTTTGTCTCTCCATCTATTTATTTGTGGCAGCATCTTGTACGTATAGATGAAATAGATTTAAAAAGCACCGGTGTCAACGAATCCTCGTCAATGATTCAACTAACGTAGTTTCTTTGTCACACTGTTTCTGTTTCAATCTCTCCGTCGCTCTAATTCTTGTATATATCCTTCCACTTCTCTGTGGGCAGCTTGGAATATGAGACAAACTACCATGGACAGGTTCGTCTTGGTGCAATACAGCACGGTCAGTCTCTCGTCAGTGTGTTTCTGTCATTCTCGGAATCATTCAAACAGCCGCTGGGAACGCAGAAGAAGAAGAAGAAGAAGAAGAATTCAACCAGCCTCTCTCTCTCTCTGTGTCTCTCTCTGTCTCTCTCTGTCTCTCTCTCTCTCTCTCTCTCTCTCTCGCTCCATCTCTCTCTCTCTCTCTCTCTGTCAGTCTCTCTCTGTCTGTCTCTCTGTCTCTCTCTCACACACACACACATACATACACACACACACACACACACACACACACACACACACACACACTAACTAACTAACACGCGCGCGCGCACAAACTGGAATTTATGTAGGACAAGAAAAGAAGGAAACAAGGGGCAGTGTGGTTGGACAGGGTATGGGAAAGGAGGGCTGGGAGGTACGGGCAAATGTGAAGGAGGTCCGAATGATTGGCAGGTAGTAATGAAACCTGTCATTGTTTTAAGAAAGACCGTGCGGGTTGGTTCGATTAAGTGCTCCGTTCGTGTGTGTGTGTGTGTGTGTGTGTGTGTGTGTGTGTGTGTGTGTGTGTGTGTGTGTGTGTGCGTGCGTTTATGCACGTTCGTTAGTGAAATATGGATCAGAGAAACGGACGGCCTACGTCTAGTTATCCACAATCCATACCCATGATTTTCTCGAACAATGCCACAGTGCGATGAAGAATCAACAAAGAAACCGCAACTCCTTCAATCAACAATGCACAAAAATCAACTGTCTATCATTTATTCCAACCTATCCATTAGACACTCAGTCAGGCGCGTCACTCAAATGATCACCACGGCCTCTTGGCTGGATCTTGGTCACAATATGTCTCTGCGCGTGCGCACGCGTGCGGGCATTATGGGATTGTCTTCCATTAGCGGCTAGGCATGCAGAAATGAGGGAGGGAGATGATGGAGGGACATTTCTTCCCGTGCAACGATGAAGTAAACCACCACCGATCTCTTCAGGCGTGTACATCCCCTTGGACACATACCAAATCAAATCAAATCAAATCAAATCAAATCAAATCAAATCGATGTTTATTTTTTTAAGGTAATGGAGTAAGCATACAAAAGTGTATTTTCACATCCATTCTCGCACAATGAAGGATTGCTCTACATAAAGCATATAGCCTATACATTCAAAAACAGTAACATGCACACCCACACACAAATCAAATTTGTTGTGCGCTGTTTACATGATGTTTTACATGAGAAGGAGGGGGAGGGGGGATGCGCGCGCCTTAATGGCTGTTAAAAATATGCCCACCTCCCCGTGTAAAAGATTTTGATCAACATCTCAAATCTTCCAAGGCTTTTACGTGGAATAAGGCCACTTCTCCACTTTTGCTCTTGCGATGCCACTTGGCAATACAGAAGGCAATATCCGACAGGGAAGACTATGCGAACAGCCGTTTTGAAACAAGCTACAACATAGGCATCCGTACTCCGTCGTCGGAGAAAAGGTATCTGTTATTCAACCGCCAATGTCAAGACTCAAGACTCAAAATGTTTACTGTCCTCATAAAAACAAGGAAAATTGCCTTACAGTGTCAGGCGATCACAGACATAAAAACATCACATGTATTAAGAATTAAACGATTGCACTTAAAACTAATAACTCTAGCCCGCTTCATATTTGCTGTAAACTTAGAATTAGAATTGCATTAAAACACATGTAACATCCTGAGCGTCTCTCGCAGCACTCACACTTACAGACACACACACACACACACACACACACACACACACACACACACACACACACAGTGTCCCTGAGTATGTTGGAGCACTCGTCACGTTGACAAGCTTTTGTTCGCTGAAATGACAGTTGTAGCTGCGTATCTCCAAGGTAATCTGATGAAGCCGGTTGAAAATGCATCTTCCATCAAAACATTGAAGTAGAACAAGAAACAGCACAATGAATCTTGCAGACAAAGCGGTTGATGTCATTTTGTCAATACAATCCCCCGTAAGCCAAGAGATTTTCCCCGATTATTGAAATAATGATTCTGTTAAAAACGGTCTTTTTCTTGATGGCGTTTTTGGTGGGCTGAGTTGCATGGAATATGTCTTTCTTTCTTTATTTGGTGTTTAACGTCGTTTTCAACCGTTCAAGGTTATATCGCGACGGGGAAAGGGGGGAGGGGGAAGGGATAGAGCCACTTGTTAATTGTTTCTTGTTCACAAAAGCACTAATCAAAAAATTGCTCCGGGGGCTTGCAACGTAGTACAATATATGACCTTACTGGGCATGGAATATGTGTGTAGGACAAAAAAGTAATATCGATTATTCTGTTCTTTGATCATGCTCGTTACTGTCATCGTGAAACAGTGTCAAGTACGTTCAATCGCAAATAAAAAGTTATAAATGATCAGTCGCCAAAAATAAGCTATCTCTTGTCAGCCAACGGACATAGTTATATTAAGCGCTTTCAGCTGAGTCTGTCGAAGCCTTGTTAAGCCTCCTTTAATAAATAATTAATGTTGGGGGCAGAATATTCAAAGAAGTAAAATTGTTGACAGATTCTATCCGATGAAGATGGAGAGAAAAAATAGGGAGAGGAGGATTATATCGAGGGTGTGCAAGAAAGAAGACACAATAGTCATCATAACCATCGTCATCATCTACATCGTCATCATCATCCTCAACCTCATCCTCATCATCATCATCATCATCATCATCAATTCTTGCCGAGCTCCATTCCGAAAGGCTTAAAAGCCCAGAACACAAAAGCCATCGACTCAAAAGTTCTCAACGCAGAAACAGAATCCTAAACGAATCACCCCATTAGCCTTCTCTCGTCAAAATCTCGCAGAGAGAAAAATCAACGAGACTACAAATTAAGCGGATTAAGGTTACGGCCCACATGGCTTTACGGTCAATTCACCGCAGCAAATGAGGCGTGACGGGGCTGTTTGATGTTTGCCAACAAATCACCGTCAACTGGAGCGTTTAGATCAAGTGCAGAAACCCGCCTCGGTGCGAATTCCCCCGTTGCTTTTTGCCTCAATTATCAAGTGATGCTAGACAGTGGACTGCGAAGTGGGTTTTTTTCTTTTCTTTTTCTTTTTTTCTTCTTTTTTTTTCTTTTTTATATCTGGTTTTAGATGGGGCTGTTCCATAGCTTCTGCGCATCGATTTGTCAAGAGTCAGGAGCCAAAATAATGACAGGGATTGGGTTCTGTTTGCTTGTTTATCAATTTGTGTGTTGTTTGTTTGTGTGTTTGTTCATTCTTATTTTCGTTTCTGCCCTTCTGGTGTTTGTTTTTTTAGATATTCTGTTGGTTTTATGGATGGATTTGTGCGACAAGAGTAAACCCAGCGCGCTTTTCGTCAGTGTTGATCCGTTTGTTGCTTGCTTGGCCGGTTGCGCTCCGAACAGGGGTGGAAGGGGAGGGGGGAGCGGTGGCGTTTGTGCTATGTAATACCTGGCCAATATCATACTCACATAACGACCCCCAACCGCCCATCCACCACTCCCTTTTCCCGTGAAACAGCACATAAAGTACGGTAAATCAATCCCAGTTAATATAGAATCTAAAGGGGAAGCCGTGTGACCTTTACAGGTTTCCGAGCGCAGTGAGTTACGTGCTGATGCAAAATGTTGCTCTGTAACAATCTGCTGTCTGGTGTGATTTGATTTGATTCGGCAATCTGTTTAGATGTACGCGTGCATGTGAGCAAGATTGTATCGTGACTACCGAAGACAGAGTTAAATTGAGGAAGTTCTTAAACAAACAGACTGGCACACACACACACACACACACACACACACACACACACACACACACACACACACACACACACACACACACACATATATATATACAGTTCATATATATATGAACTGTGTGGCCGAGTGGTAACGCACTTGCGCTCAGAAGCGAGAGGTTGCGAGTTCGACCCTGGGTCAGGGCGTTAGCAATTTTCTCCCCCCTTTCCTAACCTAGGTGGTGGGTTCAAGTGCTAGTCTTTCGGATGAGACGAAAAACCGAGGTCTCTTCGTGTACACTACATTGGGGTGTGCACGTTAAGGATCCCACGATTGACAAAAGGGTCTTTCCTGGCAAAATTGTATAGGCTTAGATAAAAATATCCACCTAAATACCTTAGAATAATAGGCCGTGAAAAGTAGGATATGCGCCGAAATGGCTGCGATCTGCTGGCCGATGTGAATGCGTGATGTATTGTGTAAAAAAAAATCCATCTCACACGGCATAAATAAATCCCTGCGCCTTGAATATGTGCGCGATATAAATTGCATAAAATAAAAAAATTTAAAAAATTAAAAAAAATCCCTGCGCTTAGAACTGTACACACAGAATACGCGCGATATAAGCCTCATATTGATTGATTGATACACTTACACACACACACACACACACACACACACGCACACACACACACTGACACTATATGTGCCTGTCTGTCTGTCTGTCTATCTGTCTCTCTCTCTTTCATTCTTGTTTAAAGATCAGTCAGTCATTCAGTCAGTCTTTACCATTCGCTCTCTCTCTCTCTTTCTTGCTCTCTTCCTCACAGTCGATCTATATAGAGAGGAATTTGCTATTATTCTGATCTTTTTTTCCAATACACAGTATTTCATACCGCAGAATGCCTTCCAGTAAAAGCAAGCTTTTCAAAATCTAAAGTTTGTCCATTTCGTTTCACAGACACTTAGTCGATTTTGATATTCGTATCCTTCAATTTTATCTACCTTATCTTCCAAATGTTTGTGCTGACAGCTGCCTGTTCGAAAATTAATTGGATAGATGATACCTCTTTTAAATTGATCACCTACTTGGGTTAAAAATTTGCCTTAAGAATAATATATCAATAAATAAACCAATCAATTAGTCCGACAAATGTTGGCAAACCACAATAATTGCTGCCATGCAATGCGGTAATTTGGTTTCAGAAAATGGATTTTCCAGGAAAGTTTTCAAAGTTTTGAAAATGTCAATTTCGATGCCAAATCTTAATAATTGAGAATACGAAGTCTTCCGATTTTGCTGACTTCAAAATGCAGCTGTCTGTTGTGCAATCAGCGAACGCGTGTTGCTATATCTGTTCTTTTTTCCCAAAGATATATCTCTCTCAAAACACACACACACACACACACACACACACACAAACACACACACACACACACACACACACACATACACACGCACAAACGCGCGCGAGCACACT
Organism: Littorina saxatilis; assembly: GCF_037325665.1. Taxonomy (NCBI): domain Eukaryota; kingdom Metazoa; phylum Mollusca; class Gastropoda; order Littorinimorpha; family Littorinidae; genus Littorina; species Littorina saxatilis. Next base: position 30,583,754 of record NC_090245.1, on the reverse strand, counting down.
AGCAAACACGAACGCGCGCATCCACACGCCATTTCTTGTGTCAATGCTGTCAATCACAGGCACAGGGCAAAGTTAACAAGTCGCGTGAGGCGAAAATACAATATTTAGTCAAGTAGCTGTCGAACTCACAGAATGAAACTGAACGTAATGCCATTTTTCAGCAAGACCGTGTACTCGTAGCATCGGCCATCGTCAGTCCACCGCTCATGGCAAAGGCAGTGAAATTGACAAGGAGAGCGGGGTAGTAGTTGCGCTAATTAAGAAGGATAGCACGCTTTTCTGTACCTCTCTTTGTTTTAACTTTCTGAGCGTGTTTTTAATCCAAAAATATCATATCTATATGTTTTTGGAATCAGGAACCGACAAGGAATAAGATGAAAGTGTTTTTAAATTGATTTGGACAATTTAATTTTGATAATAATTTTTATATATTTAATTTTCAGAGCTTGTTTTTAATCCGAATATAACATATTTATATGTTTTTGGAATCGGCAAGTGATGGAGAATAAGATAAATGTAAATTTGGATCGTTTTATAAATTTTTATTTTTTTTTACAATTTTCAGATTTTTAATGACCAAAGTCATTAATTAATTTTTAAGCCACCAAGCTGAAATGCAATACCGAAGTCCGGGCTTTGTCGAAGATTACTTGACCAAAATTTCAACCGATTTGGTTGAAAAATGAGGGCGTGACAGTGCCGCCTCAACTTTCACGAAAAGCCGGATATGACGTCATCAAAGACATTTATCAAAAAAATGAAAAAAACGTTCGGGGATTTCATACCCAGGAACTCTCATGTCAAATTTCATAAAGATCGGTCCAGTAGTTTAGTCTGAATCGCTCTACACACACACACACACACAGACAGACAGACAGACAGACAGACAGACAGACAGACACACGCACATACACCACGACCCTCGTTTCGATTCCCCCTCGATGTTAAAATATTTAGTCAAAACTTGACTAAATATAAAAAGATCCCGCAATACAAAACTCAAGGTCTCAAGAGAGAGAGAGAGAGAGAGAGAGAGAGAGACACACACACACACACACACACACACACACACACACACACACACACACACACACACACACACACACACGTATAAAGACAGAAAAATAGACCTACCGACAAACAGACAAGAAGACAGACAGACAGATAGTTACAGACGGAGACAGACAGACAGACGGACGGATCTGAAGTTTTCAAGAGAGATAAGGGCAGCAAAGAAAACCTGCCACTTCTGAAAGACTTGCTCCCAAATCGACCGCAACCGCCCGGAGACTGTTACCTCCGGTCACACAACATTTCCAACCTCATTTTTCCTTCCTCTTTTTAACTCCACATCCCTTTTCTCTCCCTCCACCCCACCACCCCTGCAACCCCCTAACCCTCACAGTCTCTCACTCCCTCCCCTCTTTACCTGACTCCTACTGGTCGCAGAACGAATGCAGACCAGGTCTACTCAGCACTACACAGAAAACCCGATCGGATGTGACAATATTTGGCGACAAAAACAAAACTAATCTAGGGAAAATCTAAACAGAACCAAAGAGCAACGCTAAAACGGCCGCTCCGGTGTCTCAGGGGCCGATGGGCAATAATGGAGTTCGCTCCCTTTGCTCGGTTTGTTTCGCAATCTGTCATTGGCTGAATGTCCTACCGACACGCCAATCGGGCGCTCTGGGAGAAACAAATCGGCAAACGCGGAAAACTTATTACAAGCATTAGGTCTTCCCGCGGATTTATTTCTGTTTGGAGCTCAAATTATTTGTCCTAAATATTTTTCTTGAAACAGAAAGTGCCTGTCGACAACTCCCTTGTTGGCTGAACTTATTTCTGTGAAGATAAAAATCAGCATTGAGAGCTTATTCCCATTTTGCAGAATCGTCTTCACAAAGACAGACAACTCGTTTCTAATCTGCTTCCTGCGGGGTCTTGCTCACTGAGTTCTCTTTATCTGATTTGTGCAAGGTCTTGGTCAACATGACCTTAGCGGAGCAGTTCTTGACCTTCGTCTTCGCTCCCAAAGTGGCACATACAAAAATGGACATGCCGTCCTTATTTGGTTCAAACATGCATCGCGAAGAAAAGGCTGAACTTGTGATAGCCAGAATTGCAGGATTGTATGTGTTAGGGTATTTTTACATAGGGGCTGCTGCAGATGTTCTTGCTCCTGCTGTTGCTGCTGCTGATGTTTGCTTGCTCGTTTCTTTCATACATATTTCATTTCTGTATTCTGTTTTCCCCCTTTCCAGCTGCCCCTGTTACTTTTGCTGTCGTTTCTGTTGTTTTTGCCGCTGCTATTTGTATGTCTATTTGCGTTACCCTTCTCCGTTGTTGTTGTTGTTGTTGTTGTTGTTGTTGTTGTTGTTGTTGTTGCTGCTGCTGTTGTGTTGTTGTTGTTGCTGTTGTTTTGATTGTTTTTGATGTTGTTATTGTTGTTAATAGTATAATTTGACTTTTGGATTGGATTGGATTGGATTGGATTGGATTGGATTGGATTGGATTGGATTGGATAAGATTTATAGTCCAGTGAGGTTACCCTCATGGAAATTCGGGCTGCTTTCTCCCTGGGGAAAGCGAGCTGCCATATATACGGCGCTACCCATATTTTTTTTTTCCTGCATGCGTGTATTCATGTTTCCTAGGACTTAATGCCGTGTGAGATGGAATTTTTTTACTTAATTCCAAGTCCCACATTTTTTATCTATGCCTATACAATTTTGCCAGGAAAGACCCTTTTGTCAATCGTGGGATCTTTAACGTGCACACCCCAATGTAGTGTACACGAAGGGACCTCGGTTTTTCGTCTCATCCGAAAGACTAGCACTTGAACCCACCACCTAGGTTAGGAAAGGGGGGAGAAAATTGCGGCCTGACCCAGGCCTGAACACGCAACCTCTCGCTTTCTTGTTGCTGTTGTATTTGTTGTTGCTGTTGTTGCTATTGTTGGTGTTGTTGTTCTTCTTCTTCTTTTTCGACTTCTTCTTCTCCTTCTTTTTTCTCTTGTCGCTCTTCTTCTTCTTCTTTTTCGTTTCCAGTACATGTACTGCCAAAACGCTGGGAAAAACAGCACACATGACTTCAAAACCCCAGAAGGAAAAAGGGAAAGAATAAATCACTTACCAGGTAAACCCCTGGTCATATACGGTGCCCAAGAGTAAAAGTCCTCACGTCCCTAGGTCCTAACAAGATCTCTTTGGGTCTATCTGTGAATTACTGCCAAATACATTTCTGCGACAAACAATTCCACTTGGCTTTGGGCATCTTCCCGAGACTGCAACAGAGAACAGAGAGTGAATGATTACTAATTGGTTAAGACACTATCAATGCCAACAGAATAATGATAATAATATTGACACAGACATATGCGCACAAACAGACACATACATATTCAGATACACAGAAAGGAAGGCTCAGTGAAGTTCTAATTTAAACAACAGTTTTTCATATAAAATGGAATTAAAATCACAGACATGCAAATAAAGTCTCATAAACTCTATCGTGGTGATAGAAGAAGGGAATGCAAGCAAATAAAGGAATAAACAGTTCCTCTCAGCAGTTCGTCAGACAGCCACTCAAATAATCCCCCCCCCCCCCAAAAAAAAAAAAAAAAAACAACCTAAAACTGAGCACTCGTACCCATTTTTATCTAACATCATTATACACTTTGCAGTCTGCACATCGAACAAATAGCCATCGTTACTACTTAGTAGTTAAATAAAGAGACATCACACGGATACTATGCAATATTTGGCTGCATAGCACACGATGATGTCTTCGGTCTGTGGCAACGGACTGAAATCGTGACCATTATTGTCACGTTTCTTCCTTATTTGGAGCCATAATTATCACAATAAACGGTTGATGTTTGTTTCTTTCTTTTCCACGGCAAATGTCATTTTTAACGGTTCGTCTTCTCCAGAAGGATCAATGGTGCACCGTCTGGCATGTTAAAGATGTACTATAATGCGTGTGAGTGTGTGTATGCTGGTGTGCGTATGTGTGGGTGGGTGTCTAGGTGTATGTGCGCGTATAGTATACTACATGTGTGTGTGTGGTTGGGTGGTGGAATGTGTGTGGGTGTCCATGCGCGCGTGAGTGCCTGCGCACGTGCAAACGTGCGTGTGTGTATATGCGTGTATGCGCGCGCGCGTGTGTGTGTGTGTGTGTGTGTGTGCGGGGGCGGGGTGGTTGTGTGAGCTAACGTGTTTGTGTGCATGCGTATTTGTGTGTGTGTGAGTGTGTGTGTGTGTTTGATACGCAGTACTTTTCTCCCTCAAGCTCGTTTCCTCCACTTCCCGGCATCCCCGATCCCCCCTCTGATCTGCAACCACTATGCCACATCTCTCCAGGTGTCCCAACCCTCCACCCCTCCACCCCCAATCCGACTACCATACCCGCTTCCCTCCTAACAGCGCCAGTTCGAATTGAACCAAAATCAATCTTTCAAATTGGAACGGCGCCTGCAGAATATTTGCAAAAACGCACAGGTGGAAATCTGTTCCTATCGCCCACACCATAGCACACACACACACCCGCAGACACACACACACACACACACTCACACGCGCGCACACTACAGGGGCGCGCAACAGCGACAGCTTTCAGTAGTAAGCATGTTTGCATTCCCTCCCCTTTTGTCCCATTCACGCACCCAGAGTAACTCCCCTTGCGGCGCTCTTTGGCAGTGGATGTCAAACAAGGTCCTCCGCCATTTTTGTTGACACAGGGAATCACTTTTTCTCCGCCTCCTTTTGGATGCGGTAATGTCGTCATCTTCGCTGTTTACTCGGGCCAGCGATTAGTACAGGCGACGCGTGGTCTTCGCGCCATTGAACCATTTGCAAACCGTCAAGTATGAACAAATACATGACAGCGGAGCAGAACAAAATAATATCACCGGAGAACTAGCTGCAGATGGAACGCGCTCGCAGGCTCACACTTGTACGTGTGCTTGTAGTACTCTCAGCCTTTGACGCGCGTTGTACAAACTAGCACAAGAGAGAAGTTACAGTTAGTTTCATGCGAAGAATAAACTACGACTACGAAGATGTATGCTTGAAGTAGAAATTCGTGCGAAAGATTGTATCTTCAAATAGGATTGGGCCGGTGTAACACGAAATTTTTACTCCACGAAAAATGTACTCTGGAGTAAAAATTTCGTACGAAATTCTTACTCCGAGTAAATTTTTCGTACGAGAAAAGAACTCCCCAAGGCACGAACAAATTACTCCCTCCACGAAATGTTTACTCCCCATTTTTTTTTACTTCCAGTAAAAATCTCGTACGCGAAAATGGGATGCGGGCGAAGGGATAATGCCAATAATATGTGATCTCGCGCAAACGAATGTCGCGCTAGCCTCCCTCCACCCCTTTCACCACCAAGACTAACAGGGGACAAGGGAATCAAAATTTCGTACACCTGGCATGGGAAGTTAAATTGCTCGTGTTAGGGTGAAGTAATTTATTCGTTTTTTATTCGTCAGGGGAGTAACATTTGTGTACGAAATGTTAACTCGGAACTCACCTGTTGTGGGGAGTAATTTTCTCGTGTAATGGGGGAGTGCTTTTTTCGTAAAGGGAGTAACATTTTCGTACGAAATGTTTACTCCGGAGTAAAAATCTCGTGGGAGTAATTTTCTCGTGTTACACCGGTACTCTTATCGCCGTTCACAGTGTTGCCAATGTTCACTCTGAAATGAAAATGTAACCAATGTTTCTCCACAGCAAAAGTTCACCGTTAAATCAAAATGTAGCCATGAATGTTTCTACAAGGCATAAATTCACTGTAAATTCAAAATGTAACCATTGTTTCCGTAAAGCAAAAATTCTCTGAAAAATGAAAATAATTTGTGTATGGGCATCAGTTCATTGTTAATTCAAAATGTATGATGCTGACACTTTGCTGCCCTGCTAGCACAATGACAAACGCATAAATCTGTCCAGAGGCAGCTTAGCGGTTCATGGTTCACGGTTCAATCTTCGAACGGGCCAGTGGCAAAACATAGCAACATCCCGCTGGAACGAAAGGCAGACAGCTCCCAGAGAGACGACCAGGCGTGGTTCAGTTGCCGAATGCATCATCGAAGCTTCATTCAAAATAACCTCACAAACCTTGGATGTTAGCGTGACCTCAAAAACTAAACTTACTATAAATATAAATGGCACTTTTCTATGATGCTGGTCTTATTTTGGGTTCCCTTCTGTTTATTATATACTCTTTTTCAACTTCGAAATTAAACTGAATTCTGCAATGCTGGTTGTCATTTAAGCTCAAATATATACTAAACAAAAATGTTGAAGAAGTGTGTAGAAAGTACTAAATATAGCATATGCTTGCCACTACTCTCCATAACGATACTCATAATATCAAATTCTTTACATCAGCAGTTTTATGAACTACTATAGGCGACAAGGAGTAAGTTATATTCTTATCTTTAAATCAAAACTAGCGATTTTGTATTAACTTATCTCCTGATTTCTTTGTAAGAGATTCTTTCATGTGACTTTTTCTATTTTTCATTGGTTTTTCTTTTTGTCAAACTGAATGATATTAACCTCCTAGAAAGATGAAACTGGTTGTGCGTGACTGCATCAGAAGTGATGTTAAGAACTTCATAATTGTTGGTATTATTTTTTTTTCAAAATCAAACGGACTTCCTTGAAATCGTATTGCTAATCGAGAAAGAGGGAGCAGAGTACAGGTGGGGATGGAGGCACAAATAGATATGGAGTTACAGACAGACAGACAGACAGACAGACAGACAGACAAACAAACAAACAGATAAACATATAATCAGTGCAAGAAATAGAGAGACAGAGATGAACAGAAACAGGGGTGGGAAGAGAGGAAAAGAAAGAGAGAGACAGATAAGAGGGACGAAATAGACCGAAACAGATGGGAACACTCAGAAAGAAAGACAGATATTCACGCCGACAAGACATCACTCCCCCAAAACAATTAGTTTCTCGCAAGAACACACAAGCCTTCTCTCCCTCATATAAATTCCGATCATGTGCGACTAAAGAGAATGTATGGGGAAGGGAAATAAATCAAGCATTGACATCTCTGCAGCCCCTCTCTGTCACTTGCATCATTTGCAGCTTTACAGACAGTCACACAATTATGCCTGGCTAACCCACTTAATCATTTTTAATGTAGCATGAGTGAGCAGTGATTCATTTTCCTGAGGATTTTTCTCTCTGCAAAAGCATCAGCATTCTGATTCTGCCGCCTACGTCTAGCTTTGTCACGCATTAACGCATACGTGGACAGACGCCATAGTTGTGCACACTATAGTATGCTCTGTGATAGAGACAATGAAAAGGCTAAGAGCGCGCGAACATACATGCACACACGCACCCACGGACGACTGAACGGAGACAAAAACACACTCCGGCTTTCCTGCGCGTGCGCACGCACACACCCACACACACACTGACACACACACTCACACACTACCTCTCCTCAGTTCTCTCTAAAGCTAACCCTCCTCAATTATCACTGAAGCTACCCTCCTCAGTTATCTCTTAAGTTACCCCTCCTCAATTCTCCCTGAAGCTATCCTCCTCAATTCTCCCTGAAGCTACCCTCTTCAGTTATCCCCAAAGTTACCCCTCCTCAGTTCTACCTGAAGCTATTCCTCCTCAGTTCTCCATAAAGCTACCCCCCTCAGTTCTACCTGAAGCTATCCTCCTCAGTTATCCCCAAAGCTACCCCTTCTCAGTTTTCCCTGAAGCTTTCTTCCTCAGTTTTCCCTAAAGCTATCCTCCTCAGTTCTCCCTAAAGCTATCCTCCTCAGTTCTCCCTGAACCTATCTTCTTCAGTTCTCCCTAAAGCTATCCTCCTCAGTTCTCCCTGAACCTATCTTCTTCAGTTCTCCCTAAAGCTATCCTCCTCAGTTCTCCCTAAAGCTACCCTCCTCAGTTCTCCCTAAAGCTATCCTCCTCAGTTCTCCCTAAAGCTATCCTCCTCAGTTCTCCCTAAAGCTACCCTCATCAGTTCTCCCTAAAGCTATCCTCCTCAGTTCTCCCTAAAGCTACCCTCCTCAGTTCTCCATAAAGCTACCCTCATCAGTTCTCCCTAAAGCTACCCTCTTCAGTTCTCCCTGAAGCTATCCCCCTCAGTTCTCCCTAAAGCTATCCTCCTCAGTTCTCCATAAAGCTATCCTCCTCAGTTATCCATAAAGCTACCCTCCTCAGTTCTCCATAAAGCTATCCTCCTCAGTTCTCCCTAAAGCTATCCTCCTCAGTTCTCCCTAAAGCTATCCTCCTCAGTTCTCCATAAAGCTACCCTCCTCAGTTCTCCCTAAAGCTATCCTCCTCAGTTCTCCCTAAAGCTACCCTCATCAGTTCTCCCTAAAGCTATCCTCCTCAGTTCTCCCTAAAGCTATCCTCCTCAGTTCTCCCTAAAGCTATCCTCCTCAGTTATTCCTAAAGCTATCCTCCTCAGTTCTCCATAAAGCTATCCTCCTCAGTTCTCCCTAAAGCTATCCTCATCAGTTCTCCCTAAAGCTACCCTCTTCAGTTCTCCCTGAAGCTATCCTCATCAGTTCTCCCTAAAGCTATCCTCCTCAGTTCTCCCTAAAGCTATCCTACTCAGTTCTCTCTAAAGCTACCCTCTTCAGTTATTCCTAAAGCTACCCTCATCAGTTCTCCCTAAAGCTATCCTCATCAGTTCTCCCTAAAGCTACCCTCATCAGTTCTTCCTAAAGCTATCCTCCTCAGTTCTCCATAAAACTATTCTCCTCAGTTCTCCATAAAGCTAATCTCCTCAGTTCTCCCTAAAGCTATCCTCCTCAGTTCTCCCTAAAGCTACCCTCATCAGTTCTTCCTAAAGCTATCCTCCTCAGTTCTCCATAAAACTATTCTCCTCAGTTCTCCCTAAAGCTATCCTCCTCAGTTCTCCCTAAAGCTATCCTCCTCAGTTCTCCCTAAAGCTACCCTCATCAGTTTTCCCTAAAGCTATCCTCTTCAGTTCTCTCTAAAGCTACCCTCATCAGTTCTCCCTAAAGCTATCCTCCTCAGTTCTCCCTAAAGCTACCCTCATCAGTTCTCCCTAAAGCTACCCTCCTCAGTTCTCTCTAAAGCTATCCTCCTCAGTTCTCTCTAAAGCTATCCTCCTCAGTTCTCCCCAAAGCTACCCTCCTCAGTTCTCCCTAAAGCTATCCTCCTCAGTTATCCATAAAGCTACCCTCTTCAGTTCTCCCTAAAGCTATCCTCCTCAGTTCTCCCTAAAGCTATCCTCCTCAGTTATCCATAAAGCTACCCTCTTCAGTTCTCCCTAAAGCTACCCTCATCAGTTCTCCCTAAAGCTACCCCTTCTCAGTTTTCCCTAAAGCTACCCTCATCAGTTTTCCCTAAAGCTATCCTCTTCAGTTCTCTCTAAAGCTACCCTCATCAGTTCTCCCTAAAGCTACCCTCATCAGTTCTCCCTAAAGCTACCCTCATCAGTTATCCCTGAAGCTACCCTCATCAGTTCTTCCTAAAGCTACCCTCATCAGTTCTCCCTAAAGCTACCCTCTTCAGTTCTCCCTAAAGCTATCCTCCTCAGTTCTCTCTAAAGCTACCCTCTTCAGTTCTCTCTAAAGCTACCCTCATCAGTTCTCCCTAAAGCTACCCTCATCAGTTCTCCCTAAAGCTATCCTCTTCAGTTCTCTCTAAAGCTACCCTCATCAGTTCTCCCTAAAGCTACCCTCCTCAGTTCTCCATAAAGCTACCCTCATCAGTTATCCATAAAGCTATCCTCCTCAGTTCTCCCTAAAGCTACCCTCCTCAGTTCTCCATAAAGCTATCCTCCTCAGTTATCCATAAAGCTATCCCCCTCAGTTATCCCTAAAGCTATCCTCCTCAGTTCTCTCTAAAGCTACCCTCTTCAGTTCTTCCTAAAGCTATCCTCCTCAGTTCTCCATAAAACTATTCTCCTCAGTTCTCCCTAAAGCTATCCTCTTCAGTTCTCTCTAAAGCTACCCTCATCAGTTCTCCCTAAAGCTACCCTCTTCAGTTATCCCTAAAGCTATCCTCCTCAGTTCTCTCTAAAGCTACCCTCTTCAGTTATCCCTAAAGCTATCCTCCTCAGTTCTCTCTAAAGCTACCCTCATCAGTTATCCCTGAAGCTACCCTCATCAGTTCTTCCTAAAGCTATCCTCCTCAGTTCTCCCTAAAGCTATCCTCCTCAGTTCTCCATAAAGCTACCCTCCTCAGTTCTCCCTAAAGCTATCCTCCTCAGTTCTCCCTAAAGCTACCCTCCTCAGTTCTCCCTAAAGCTATCCTCCTCAGTTCTCCATAAAGCTACCCTCATCAGTTCTCCCTAAAGCTACCCTCCTCAGTTCTCCCTAAAGCTATCCTCCTCAGTTCTCCCTAAAGCTATCCTCCTCAGTTCTCCATAAAGCTACCCTCATCAGTTCTCCCTAAAGCTATCCTCCTCAGTTCTCCCTAAAGCTATCCTCTTCAGTTCTCTCTAAAGCTACCCTCATCAGTTCTCCCTAAAGCTACCCTCATCAGTTCTCCCTAAAGCTACCCTCATCAGTTCTCCCTAAAGCTATCCTCCTCAGTTCTCCCTAAAGCTATCCTCCTCAGTTCTCCCTAAAGCTACCCTCATCAGTTCTCCCTAAAGCTATCCTCCTCAGTTCTCCCTAAAGCTACCCTCCTCAGTTCTCCCTAAAGCTATCCTCATCAGTTCTCCATAAAGCTATCCTCCTCAGTTCTCCCTAAAACTACCCTCCTCAGTTCTCCTTAAAGCTATCCTCCTCAGTTCTCCATAAAGCTACCCTCCTCAGTTATCCATAAAGCTATCCTCCTCAGTTCTCCCTAAAGCTATCCTCCTCAGTTCTCCCTAAAGCTATCCTCCTCAGTTCTCCATAAAGCTATCCTCCTCAGTTCTCCCTAAAGCTACCCTCCTCAGTTCTCCCTAAAGCTATCCTCCTCAGTTCTCCCTAAAGCTACCCTCCTCAGTTCTCCCTAAAGCTATCCTCCTCAGTTCTCCCTGAAGCTACCCCTCATCAGTTCTCCCTAAAGCTACCCTCCTCAGTTCTCCCTAAAGCTACCCTCCTCAGTTCTCCCTAAAGCTATCCTCCTCACTTCTCCCTAAAGCTACCCTCATCAGTTCTCCATAAAGCTATCCTCCTCAGTTCTCCCTAAAGCTACCCTCATCAGTTCTCCATAAAGCTACCCTCATCAGTTCTCCCTAAAGCTACCCTCCTCAGTTCTCCCTAAAGCTACCCTCATCAGTTCTCCCTAAAGCTACCCTCTTCAGTTATCCCTAAAGCTATCCTCCTCAGTTCTCTCTAAAGCTACCCTCTTCAGTTATCCCTAAAGCTATCCTCCTCAGTTCTCTCTAAAGCTACCCTCTTCAGTTATCCCTATAGCTATCCTCCCCAGTTCTCCTTAAAGCAACCCTCCTCAGTTCTTATCATCTTCAGTTCTGCACGTGTCATCGAACCCTGATTGGAAGAGAGTGTGGCAGTCAAGCATGTTACGATGTAATGTAGCGAGTGTCATCCTCGTTCTCTTCCTACTCTAATGTCCACTTCAAAGAGTGGGGAAGGTCCAGATCAAAGCTGGGTGTTGGTCAGTCATTAGTCTCTGCCTTCTTCTTCGTCCAATACCCCCTCCACCTCTTCCCTGTCTTCCCGTCTCCGACTGTCTGTTTGTCTGTCTCTGTTTCTCTTTGTCTGTCTGTCTGTCTGTCTGTCCGCATCCTCTCTCTCTCTCTCTCTCTCTCTCTCTCTCTCTCTCTCTCTCTCTCTCTCTCTCTCTCTCTCTCTCTGTATGTATGTCTATGTGTGTGTATGTGTGTGTGTGTGTGTGTGTCTCTCTCTCTCTCTCTCTCTCTCTCTCTCTCTCTCTCTCTCTCTCTCTCTCTCTCTCTCTCTCTCTCTTTAAAGTTCCATCATAATCATCGATATACATTTCCTGAACATGTAAATATGAATAAACATTGTTTAAACCAAAGAGTGGACAAAAGACAAGATCAAAGCCGTGTAAGGGTCAGTCAGTGCCAGTGGTCCTCTCCTCCCATCTGATGAACTCGACCCCCCCCCCCCCCCCCTTCACCCCCTACTATCAACCGACTACTGTCTCATGTCTTTGAGTCCATTAATCATGATACATTGATTGGTTTCAGAACTGTTACGATCTGTGGTGGTCTGTGGTTGTGATGTTTCTGTCTGGCTGGCTGGCTGGCTGGCTAGCTGGCTGGCTTTCTGAGCAATGAGCGACATTTCAATGTTTTAACTCTTAAAAATATCTTGTACACAAGAAACATCCACATGTACACACAGCTTTGGAGGTGTATCTGTGATTAATAAATACTGCGTAGTGAGTTGAACGCGCAAAGAAACGCACGTTCGTCCGCTGTTGTTTTTCTCCGTGTTTTTCCATTTTGGCTTTCACTCTCATATTACTTGGGATAAATAACGATATAATGACAGTGATATTAGAGCTAACACCCTCTACACGGCATGACGCCGACACAAATCCTGACTTGCGAACAGAGTTCCTATTCGTCCCCATAGTTTACGAGCGTGGTTCATGTGGTAAGATGATCTGGGTGTGATTAGTTTGCCCTTGTGATTTATGTCTTGAGTAGTTTGATTTTCTTTATGTTCAGAAGGAATGTGGGTAGAGGGAGGCGGCGTGATAGAGAGAACATGCATGAATGAATTAATGTCAATAATGAATGAATCAGACAGAGAAAGAGACAGAAAGAAGGAGACAGAAAGGCCTCATAGACAGATAGAGAGAGATAGTAGGAAGAGTGGAAGAGAGAGACAGAGAGAGAGAGAGAGAGAGAGATATGGGGGGGGAGAGAGACATAGAGGGAGAGAGATAGATAGAGAGAGAGACACACAGACAGAGAGAGACAGACAGAGAGAGACAGACAGAGAGACATAGACACCCAGACAGACGGAAAGACAGACAAACAGACAGATCGACAGAGAAATAGACACAGACATACACAAACAGAGTGACAGAGACAAACATATATGCCAGGTAAAGTTTATCAGCTTTAAATAGAGCCGAAAACGTTAATTGATCGTGTTCATAAGAACAGTTTTTGTCCTAGCAGTGAAAGCCTTGTCGGAAAATAAAACTAGGTACTCCAATTTATGTCCTATAGCTACCTCCGTCCGTTCATTTGATGATCCATTCATGTGATCGTTTGTGTACTCGTATTTTCTTTCGTTCGTTCCTTGGTGTGTACGGGTCGAAGTTTCAAGGCTGTCAGTACACTTTATGCGCTAGATTTGTCAAACCATTGTTTAGTAGGCTGGCAGGGTAAGTCTGTCAAAAATCACATACTTTCTCCTTAGATTGTTGGCATAATATCACAAAGCTTGTAGTTGACAAAGGGTACTCTATGCCAAAAAGTAGTGATTGTGATGTCAGCTCTGTGCCCAACTGATGTCATCGATGATTTAATACGTGTCAATGACGTCAGTACTTATGTTTCAGTTTGGTATGATGCTGTCGATTACTCTGTCATTGCTAGATTAGTTTTCTATCAACCACCAAAGGTTTCAATAAGTTAAACTGTGTATCTTTCTATCCGTTATATCTTTTTTTCTTGTGTATCATTTTTTTCCACCCTGAACCCCCTTGCACCACCCTTCATCAAACACACGTCAGTGTCATTCACTGCTAACAGTACCTCCTCCCGTCCATCCACAATCAGTACCACAGCGGACTTCAATCTCCAGCCTTTCAAACTGCTTCAAACGTATTTCGAACAGAAAAGTTGAGCTTCGACTTCTTCACTAAAGGAACAATGTCCTGCAAACGCGAATGTTAGTTCCAATTAGAAGAAGAAAAAAAACCCACTAGTTCTACCCCAGCTAGCAAGCTTTCGTCGGCCGACTGACGATTTCAGTCGGGTGACGTCGTCAAATGTCGTGTGTCGACGTCCGTTGTCGCGCCGATATAGTTTGCCTGTGTGTAAAACTCGGCAAATGTACGTAATAAACCCCGACATCGGCCCGACGCAATGTTGCTGTCGATAAAAATATGCAGAGTTACGGGAGATAACAACTTGAATTTATTATCATTATTTTAACATTTGTTACGTCCCCTGTTCAAGCGTCGGGAACGGCGTGACATGACTCTGCAAATGCGAAACTAAATTATTCATATTTGTTGACTTTTTCACATAGGAGTAGGATAATTAATTGTAAGTTTTGTTTGTATATTTGCAATCAAATACAGCATGAGCTCAAACCATGAGTTTTACATTTTAAAAATACGCCATCATATATACTTGAAATACTCTTATAGCTTTCCTTACGGTACAAACAAGATTGAGTGTGAACATGGCCGGCTAGCTGCTACTTTCCCGCGTGACCGAAGTTTATTTGTTTTCTTAGTTCAAGTTAATATCGAAAGAAGAGACATTCTTGCGAATGTTGTACAGCACATTGATGATATGTTATCCGAGACGAATGTCGCCTCGGGATCTCAATCTGAGTGCTGGTCCCAGTGCCACGTGGTGGCGGTGATAGTTGACAAGTTAAAATTGTGTAGCCAAGGACGGATGGAAAGCTGTTAACGTCAACTCGAGAACAACCGACGGATCCAGCGAGTAAGTGATTTTGGTTTTTCTTGCTTTAATGTTAGTTTTGCTGTTATACAGTGGGGGGGGGGGGGGGGAGTACATACTGCTGTATCTGTATATGTAGATGTAGGTGTTTTGTCCTGTTACAGTGGGGGGGGGGGGGAGTACATACTCATGATACTGCTGAATCTGTAGCTGTAAGTGTGGTTTGCACTGTTACACTTGGGGGGTGGGGTGTATGTATACTGATGTATCTGTAGCTGTAGGTGTGTGTATTGCATTGTAACACTTGGGGGGGGGGGGGGTACATATTGATCTATCTGTAGCTGGTGGTGTGTTTTGCACTGATGCACACTTGGGGGGGAGGGGGTGTACATACTGCTGAATCTGTAGCTGTAGGTGTTTTTTGCACAGTAACACTGGGGAGGGGGGGGGGGGGGTGTACATACTGCTGAATCTGTAGCTGGAGGTGTGTTTTGTACTGTTACACTTGGGGGGGGGGGGGGGCGGTTGTACATACTGATGTATCTGTAGCTGTAGGTGTGTTATGTACTGTTACAGTAGGGGGGGAGGGGGGTTGAACATACTGCTGTATATGTAGCTGTAGGTGTGTTTTGCACACAGGGGGGGGGGGGGGGGGGGGGTTGAACATACTGCTGTATCTGTAGCTCTAAGTGTGTTTTGCACTCTACACGGGGGAAGGCGGTGGAGTGTTGTACATACTGCTGTAGGGAAGTTTTGTACTGTTACATTGGTGGCAGCGGGGGGAGGGGGGGTGTACATAATTCTGAATCTGTAGCTGTAAATGAGTTCTGTACTGTTGCAGTAGGGGGGGGGGGGGTTGTACATACTGCTGTATCTCATAATCTGTAGCTGTAGGTGTGTTTTGCACTGTTACACGGGGGGGGGGGGGGGGGAGGGGGGTTGAACACACTGCTGTATCTGTAGCAGTAGGTGCGATTTGAGCTGTTACAGTTGGGAGGGGGGGGGTGTACATACTGCTGTAGCTGTAGGTGTTTTTTACACTGTTACACTTGGATTGGGGGAGGGTTGTACACACTGCTGTATCTGTAGGTTTGTTTTCCACTGTAACACTGGGGGGAGGGGGGGGGGGGTTGTACTGCTGTAGCTGTAAGTGAATTTTGCACTGTTACACTTGGGGGGGGGGGGGGTGGTACATACTGCTGTATCTGTAGCTGCATGATATACTGCTGTAGCTGTACGGGGAGGGGGGGTACATACTGCTGTAGCTGTTAGTGATTTTTGACTCACATGCGAAGCAAAAGTGAGTCTATGTACTCACCCGAGTCGTCCGTCCGTCCGGACGTCCGAAAAACTTTAACGTTGGATATTTCTTGGACACTATTCAGTCTATCAGTACCAAATTTGGCAAGATGGTGTATGATGACAAGGCCCCAAAAAACATACATAGCATCTTGACCTTGCTTCAAGGTCAAGGTCGCAGGGGCCATAAATGTGTTCTAAAAAACAGCTATTTTTCACATTTTTCACATTTTCTCTGAAGTTTTTGAGATTGAATACCTCACCTATATATGATATATAGGGCAAAGTAAGCCCCATCTTTTGATACCAGTTTGGTTTACCTTGCTTCAAGGTCAAGGTCACAGGAGCTCTTCAAAGTTGGATTGTATACATATTTTGAAGTGACCTTGACCCTGAACTATGGAAGATAACTGTTTCAAACTTAAAAATTATGTGTGGCACATGTTATGCTTTCATCATGAGACACATTTGGTCACATATGATCAAGGTCAAGGTCACTTTGACCCTTATGAAATGTGACCAAAATAAGGTAGTGAACCACTAAAAGTGACCATATCTCATGGTAGAAAGAGCCAATAAGCACCATTGTACTTCCTATGTCTTGAATTAACAGCTTTGTGTTGCATGACCTTGGATGACCTTGACCTTGGGTCAAGGTCACATGTATTTTGGTAGAAAAAATGTGTAAAGCAGTTCTTAGTATATGATGTCATTGCTAGGTTTAGTTGTTTGACCTTGACCCTGAAGGCCAAGGTCATGTAAAGGTCAAGCATGTGAGTCGTATGGGCTTTGCCCTTCTTGTTTATACTGCTGTAGCTGTACGGGGAGGGGGGGTATACTGCTGTAGCTGTTAGTGATTTTTGCACTGTTACAGGGGGGGGGGGGGGGGGTGGAGTACATACTGCTGAATCTGTAGCTGTAAGTGTGGTTTGCACTGTTACACTTGGGGGGTGGGGTGTATGTATACTGATGTATCTGTAGCTGTAGGTGTGTGTATTGCATTGTAACACTTGGGGGGGGGGGGTTACATACTGATCTATCTGTAGCTGGTGGTGTGTTTTGCACTGATGCACACTTGGGGGGGGGGGGGGTGTACATACTGCTGAATCTGTAGCTGTAGGTGTGTTTTGCACAGTAACACTGGGGAGGGGGGGGGGGTGTACATACTGCTGAATCTGTAGCTGGAGGTGTGTTTTGTACTGTTACACTTGGGGAGGGGGGGGCGGTTGTACATACTGATGTATCTGTAGCTGTAGGTGTGTTATGTACTGTTACAGTAGGGGGGGAGGGGGGGTTGAACATACTGCTGTATATGTAGCTGTAGGTGTGTTTTGCACACAGGGGCGGGGGGGGGGGGGGTTGAACATACTGCTGTATCTGTAGCTCTAAGTGTGTTTTGCACTCTACACGGGGGAAGGCGGTGGAGTGTTGTACATACTGCTGTAGGGAAGTTTTGTACTGTTACATTGGTGGCAGCGGGGGGAGGGGGGGTGTACATAATTCTGAATCTGTAGCTGTAAATGAGTTCTGTACTGTTGCAGTGGGGGGGGGGGGGGTTGTACATACTGCTGTATCTCATAATCTGTAGCTGTAGGTGTGTTTTGCACTGTTACACGGGGGGGGGGGGGGGGGAGGGGGGTTGAACACACTGCTGTATCTGTAGCAGTAGGTGCGATTTGAGCTGTTACAGTTGGGAGGGGGGGGGGGTGTACATACTGCTGTAGCTGTAGGTGTTTTTTACACTGTTACACTTGGATTGGGGGAGGGTTGTACACACTGCTGTATCTGTAGGTTTGTTTTCCACTGTAACACTGGGGGGAGGGGGGGGGGGGGGTTGTACTGCTGTAGCTGTAAGTGAATTTTGCACTGTTACACTTGGGGGGGTGGTACATACTGCTGTATCTGTAGCTGCATGATATACTGCTGTAGCTGTACGGGGAGGGGGGTACATACTGCTGTAGCTGTTAGTGATTTTTGACTCACATGCGAAGCAAAAGTGAGTCTATGTACTCACCCGAGTCGTCCGTCCGTCCGTCCGGACGTCCGGAAAACTTTAACGTTGGATATTTCTTGGACACTATTCAGTCTATCAGTACCAAATTTGGCAAGATGGTGTATGATGACAAGGCCCCAAAAAACATACATAGCATCTTGACCTTGCTTCAAGGTCAAGGTCGCAGGGGCCATAAATGTGTTCTACAGGGTTCGTACGCTCCTTGAATCTCCTTGAATCCCCTTGAATTTTCAACCCCCCTTTTCAAGGACCTTGAATCTCCTTGAATTTGGAGAAAATGGTCATTCTTGTGTTTAACCTCCTTGAACCTCCTTGAATTCTGAAGTGCAGGCACAAAAAAAAATGTTAATATTAAAGTTGTTCAGCAAAATGAAACAACTTGACATTTTTGTTCGTTGCTGGAACGGGCAGCAAGTCCAAACGGAATACTACGCTTCCAAATTTCTTGGACATGCTTATGCAACCACCCTGATTGATTCTCTGGAGCCTGCCATGGTGGAGCTGGGATACCGGAAATACTCCTTGAAAACTCCTTGAATACTCCTTGAATTTCACTGTCAGGTGTCTGTATGAACCCTGTTCTAAAAAACAGCTATTTTTCACATTTTTCACATTTTCTCTGAAGTTTTTGAGATTGAATACCTCACCTATATATGATATATAGGGCAAAGTAAGCCCCATCTTTTGATACCAGTTTGGTTTACCTTGCTTCAAGGTCAAGGTCACAGGAGCTCTTCAAAGTTGGATTGTATACATATTTTGAAGTGACCTTGACCCTGAACTATGGAAGATAACTGTTTCAAACTTAAAAATTATGTGTGGCACATGTTATGCTTTCATCATGAGACACATTTGGTCACATATGATCAAGGTCAAGGTCACTTTGACCCTTATGAAATGTGACCAAAATAAGGTAGTGAACCACTAAAAGTGACCATATCTCATGGTAGAAAGAGCCAATAAGCACCATTGTACTTCCTATGTCTTGAATTAACAGCTTTGTGTTGCATGACCTTGGATGACCTTGACCTTGGGTCAAGGTCACATGTATTTTGGTAGAAAAAATGTGTAAAGCAGTTCTTAGTATATGATGTCATTGCTAGGTTTAGTTGTTTGACCTTGACCCTGAAGGCCAAGGTCATGTAAAGGTCAAGCATGTGAGTCGTATGGGCTTTGCCCTTCTTGTTTATACTGCTGTAGCTGTACGGGGAGGGGGGGTATACTGCTGTAGCTGTTAGTGATTTTTGCACTGTTACAGGGGGGGGGGGGGGGGGTGGAGTACATACTGCTGAATCTGTAGCTGTAAGTGTGGTTTGCACTGTTACACTTGGGGGGTGGGGTGTACATACTGATGTATCTGTAGCTGTAGGTATTGCATTGTAACACTTGGGAGGGGGGGGGGGGGTACATACTGATCTATCTGTAGCTGTAGGCGTGTTTTGTACTGTTACACTTGGGGGGGGGGGGCGGTTTGTACATACTGATGTAGCTGTAGGTGTGTTATGTACTGTTACAGTAGGCGGGGAGGGGGGGGGGGTTGAACATACTGCTGTATCTGTAGGTCTAGGTGTGTTTTGCACTCTACACGGGGGAAGGCGGTTGAGTGTTGTACATACTGCTGTATCTGAAGCTGTAGGTATGTTTTGTACTGTTACAGTGGTGGCAGCGGGGGGAGGGGGATGTACATAATTCTAAATCTGTAGCTGTAAATGAGTTTTGTACTGTTACCGTGGTGGGGGGGGGGGGGGTTGTACATAC
>NC_090245.1:30549138-30559138 GCF_037325665.1 Littorina saxatilis | reverse complement strand
ACCCTCGTTTCGATTCCCCCTCGATGTTAAAATATTTAGTCAAAACTTGACTAAATATAAAAAGCCCCAATGAAAAAAGAATACACACAAATTAAAATAGCAGATGTTAGGAGAGGGCGCAAAACAAACGAAGAGTAAGAAAACCAGACTCGTTTTTGTAACGACAAGCAGATTAACGGAAAGCCGAGAATCATGAAGAAGGTATTCTGAGAATCTTACATCACACACAACAACAACAAAACAGCCAACACATTCTGAATACGAAGAATACAATTGACAAAAATAATATCCAACAATATACCGTATTTCGTCAATTCAATTCACAATAATAAAAGTAGGAAACATTATCACTGTATCTGCGTAATCACTGAATTCGGAAACATCAAGAACAAGACATATAGACGGAGAAAAAGTCAGACAGACAGATAGCCAAACAAATGTATAACCTTGTTACGTGATAGCCAAAAATATACGGCTACCGCAACACGGTGGCCTAGTGGTAAGGCGTCCACCCAGTGAGCGGGAGGTCGTGGGTTCGAACCCCGGCCGGGTCATACCCAAGACTTTAAAATTGGCAATCTAGTGGCTGCTCCGCCTGGCGTCTGGCATTATGTTAGTGCTAGGACTGGTTGGTCCGGTGTCAGAATAATGTGACTGGGTGAGACATGAAGCCTGTGCTGCGACTTCTGTCTTGTGTGTGGCGCACGTTAAATGTCAAATCAGCACCGCCCTGATATGGCCCTTCGTGGTCAGCTGGGCGTTAAGCAAACAAACAAAAAAAGTTAAAAGGCTAACCTTGACAATCCACAGAATAAAAGACAGCTATATGCAAATACTAAAAAAACAGAGATATAGCACACGACGGCCGAAGGAATATACCCACCATTTCACCACAGTCACAATGCACCCACTATCCAATGTGACAGTGATACAAGCCAAGCTAACGCAGCCAGGCAGACAGAAGAAAATCAGACTGGAAGTAGGGTTCAGGACTTACAGTAATTAGTGGAAGACCAGCACTGACCGCCAGGAAATGATCATCAAATCGACTTTCGTCTTTTGGTTTCTGCCGCTGACAGTAGCAGCCCGGATGCGGTGCCAAGGTTTCATTGGTTACCGCCTGGGAAACTTGACCATGCGGAATAAAGCGGCCTTGTGCGGATGCGGTGCTAAAGTTTCATTGGTTACCCCTTGGGAAACTTGACCATGCGGAATAAAAAATGGCCTTGTGCGGATGCGGCGCTAAAGTTTCATTGGTTACCCCTTGGAAAACTTCACCATGCGGAATAAAGCGGCCTTGTGCGGATACTGTGCTAAAGTTTCAGTGCTTACTCCTTGGAAAACTTGACCATGCGGAATAAAGTGGTCTTGTGCGAATGCTGTGCTAAAGTTTCAGTGCTTACCCCTTGGGAAACTTGACCATGCGGAATAAAGCGGCCTTGACGATGAGGATGCGGTGATAAAGTTTCATTTTTTATCCCTCAAAAAAACTTGACCATGCGGAATAAAGCGGTCTTGACGGTGAGGATGCGGTGATAAAGTTTCATTGGTTATCCCTTAAAAAAAACTTGACCATGCGGAATAAAGCGGCCTTATGCGGATGCTGTGCTAAAGTTTCATTGGTTACTCCTTGGGAAACTTGACAATGAAAAATAAAGCGCTCTTCAGCAGATGTAGTGCCAAGCTTCAGTTGGTTACCCCCCTAGGAAACTAAACAAGTCGCGTAAGGCGAAAATACAACATTTAGTCAAGTAGCTGTCGAACTCACAGAATGAAACTGAACGCAACGCAACGCAGCAAGACCGTATACTCGTAGCATCGTCACTCCACCGCCCGTGGCAAAGGCAGTGCACGTGGAATTGACAAGAAGAGCGGGGTATTCGTTGCGCTGAGAAGGATAGCACGCTTTTCTGTACCTCTCTTCGTTTTAACTTTCTGAGCGTGTTTTTAATCCAAACATATCATATCTATATATTTTTGGAATCAGGAACCGACAAGGAATAAGATGAAAGTGTTTTTAAATTGATTTGGAAAAAAAAATTGATAATAATTTTTATATATTTAATTTTCAGAGCTTGTTTTTAATCCGAATATAACATATTTATATGTTTTTGGAATCAGCAAATGATGGAGAATAAGATAAACGTAAATTTGGATCGTTTTATAAATTTTTATTTTTTTTTACAATTTTCAGATTTTTAATGACCAAAGTCATTAATTAATTTTTAAGCCACCAAGCTGAAATGCAATACCGAACCCCGGGCTTCGTCGAAGAGTACTTGACCAAAATTTCAACCAATTTGGTTGAAAAATGAGGGCGTGACAGTGCCGCCTCAACTTTCACGAAAAGCCGGATATGACGTCATCACAGACATTTATCAAAAAAATGAAAAAAACGTTCGGGGATTTCATACCCAGGAACTCTCATGTCAAATTTCATAAAGATCGGTCCAGTAGTTTAGTCTGAATCGCTCTACACACACACACACACACACACACACACACACACACACACACGCACGCACATACACCACGACCCTCGTTTCGATTCCCCCTCGATGTTAAAATATTTAGTCAAAACTTGACTAAATATAACAAAAAAGCGGTCTCTCTAAAAGATGTCTACAGGTCAATGTCGGTGTGTTGCATGTTCACTTCCAAACATTCAAACAAAGAAATGAAAGAATAATTATCTGTTTGTTTCACGTCGATCAAACCATTGTGTTTTGGTTGCGACAGTAACTGAGCCAGATTCGTTACGGGTAACAAGTTTGGTTAGCTAGCACTGAATACAAAACAAGTCGCGTAAGGCGAAAATACAACATTTAGTCAAGCTGTCGAACTCACAGAATGAAACTGAACGCAATGCAATTTTTCAGCAAGACCGTATACTCGTAGCATCGTAAGTCCACCGCTCGTGGCAAAGGCAGTGAAATTGACAAGAAGAGCGGGGTAGTAGTTGCGCTGAGAAGGATAGCACGCTTTTCTGTACCTCTCTTCGTTTTAACTTTCTGAGCGTGTTTTTAATCCAAACATATCATATCTATATGTTTTTGTAATCAGGAACCGACAAGGAATAAGATAAAAGTGTTTTTAAATTGATTTCGAAAATTTAATTTTGATCATAATTTTTATATTTTTAATTTTCAGAGCTTGTTTTTAATCCAAATATAACCTATTTATATGTTTTTGGAATCAGAAAATGATGAAGAATAAGATGAACGTAAATCGGGATCGTTTTATAAAAAAAAATTTTTTTTTTACAATTTTCAGATTTTTAATGACCAAAGTCATTATTAAATTTTAAGCCACCAAGCTGAAATGCAATACCAAAGTCCGGCCTTCGTCGAAGATTGCTTGGCCAAAATTTCAATCAATTTGATTGAAAAATGAGGGTGTGACAGTGCCGCCTCAACTTTTACAAAAAGCCGGATATGACGTCATCAAAGGTATTTATCGAAAAAAAGAAAAAAACGTCCGGGGATATCATTCCCAGGAACTCTCATGTAGAATTTCACAAAGATCGGTCCAGTAGTTTGGTCTGAATCGCTCTACACACACACGCACAGACAGACACACAGACACAGACACAGACACAGACACAGACACACACACACACACACACACACACACACACGCACACACACACACACACACACACACACACACACACACACACACACCACGACCCTCGTCTCTATGTTAAAACATTTAGTCAAAACTTGACTAAATGTAATGAACAAAAATCGAGAATATTCGGCAAATTTCATAATTATGCAATAATTTTCTTGGTAATTCAAATTTGTATTAATAAACGAAGATTACAACATCTCTCCTGTGCTCTCTCGTGTACGTCATATGACAACGTTACAGACTTCAAGCTTCTTGATTTTTTTTCCGCTCGTTGGCAGAGACCCGGATGTGGTGCAAACCCGGGATTCGCTGATTACCCATTGAAAACGTGTCGCGGGAGAAAGGAATCAGGCGCGACCAAGAAACCTCAAAAGCCACACAAGACAAAGGACTATAATGGTTGTTGTCCTTCGGTCTTTAAAAGTACACAAGATGACTTGACGAAAAGGCGCCCAGGAGGATGTACAGTACGATAAGATGCAACTCAAACACACTCAACCATACATGCACGAACACACACACACACACACACACACACACACACACACACACACACATCAATCTTCCTAGGTATGTTCTTCTGCGGTCTTGAAAATAAAATAAATGTAACCACAAACACACACATACGCACACACACATACACACACGCACACACGCACGCTCGCACGATTGCACGTTTGCACGCACGTACGTACGCACGCACGCACGCACACGCACACACACACACACACACACACACACACACACACACACACACACACATACTACTACTACTTCTTCAACTACCAGTATCTCTACAACTATTACAGCTACTACTAGACTACTGCTATTATTACTACTAATACAACGACTTTTCAAACCAACAGACCAGACCCCTACGCCCAACTCTACCCTCAAACTCCCTCTACCCCCCCCCCCCCACACACACACACACACACACACACACGCCCAACCCTCAACCCCCAACACACAAACACACACGCACATACTAGTCTTGTGCATCTGAGTCCATAAATGGTTTTAGTGATGGCAAAGCGATTCTCAGCATAGCATGACGCATCTCATGAGAGACTAAAAAACCCATTCCGTGTCCCTTTACCTGGACATTACAAACCAGTGGAGAATCGATACACCGGGGATGGCAGCCTGTGTTTTATATCTGGAATCAGCGAACAACTGCCATCTATTTTTTCGTCGTTGCGAAAGTAAATGGTCTCCCATTCAGAAAGTAATGGCGTGTGTGTGTGTGTGTGGGGGGGGGGGGGGGGGGCAGGGGGGGGAGGGGAGAGGGAGAGAAAGAGGGGGAGAGAAAGGGGGAGAGATAGGGAGAGAGATAGGGAGAGGGAAGGAGAGAGAGCGACAGATAAAGGGGAGAGAGAGAGGGAGAAGAAAGAGAGAGAGGAAGAAGAAAGAGAGAGAGGAAGAGAGGGAGAGAGAGAGCGAGGGGAGAGAGACTGAGAGAGGGGGAGAGAGAGAGGAAGAGAGGGAGAGAGATAGATAGATAGAGAGAGAGAGGGGGAGAGAGAGAGGAAGAGAGGGAGAGAGAGAGAGAGAGAGAGAGAGAGAGAGAGAGAGAGAGAGTTCGATTGAACTGAACATTTAATCAGCCAGTTAAAAAGGGGGGAAAATTGATTAAAACATTACCAACATTCCCGGAAAACAGTCAGAATTCTTAACATCTTGAGCCGCGGCTCGCACACAGGATTGTATTCATGAGACATACCCAACTTTAACATTGTCTTTGGGAGATCTAAAAGTCACAGTAGCATACATCATGGAATGTTGTCCGTTGTGTAATTTTTGTTCACTTTCAAGACCGAGTGGTCAAAGTTCTTGTCAATGTTTCGTTTTTACACCCCCGGTATAGGGGTGTGTATAGGATTCGGTCCATGTGTTTGTTTGTTTGTTTGTTTGTGTGTGTGTGTGTTTGTGTTCGCATATAGATCTCAAGAATGAACGGACCGATCGTCACCAAACTTGGTGAACAGGTTCTATACATTCCTGAGACGGTCCTTACAAAAATTGGGACCAGTCAAACACACGGTTAGGGAGTTATTGGTGGATTAAGATTCTACAAGGACTTATAGAGGGACATATTAATGGTCAAAGGGAAATAACCTTCTCAGTTGGTGGCAGTGAGAATGGTAAGGACGGGGGTGTTTTTCCTACCTCGG
This sequence comes from Littorina saxatilis, assembly GCF_037325665.1. Lineage (NCBI taxonomy): Eukaryota > Metazoa > Mollusca > Gastropoda > Littorinimorpha > Littorinidae > Littorina > Littorina saxatilis. The sequence continues at coordinate 30,553,331 of NC_090245.1, read as the reverse complement.
AGGAATTTCTTGTTTCTATAATTAAACGTTCAATAAACATAATCTGTCATTTGTTACCTGTGTCCCGAAGAAGCCTAGGCGAAAAATGATGACGTTGTGTTTGTGCTGTGCCCGTCTTGGTGAGAACAGAAGTATTTCGTTTTTTGACATTTTTTTGTTTGTTTTGGTCTCGACTTTGAAACGTAAGCGGTCTATTTGTTTCTGATTGAAGCTAACATTCCCTTGTAGACGTTGACGTTTTTTTTGTGCTGTCCCTGTCTTGGAGACTACAGAATTCTGTTTTGACATTATCTTTTATTTTATTTTTCGATTCTCGACTATGAAACGTTAGCAGTCTATGTGTTTCTGATTGAAGCTAGCATTCCTTTTTGGACGGTGTCCCTGGGTTCAATTCCCACGGCCGACAGGTGTCCGGTGTAGCGATGTGAGATTGGCCTCTCTGTCACATTTCGCCCTCGGCCTCGTTGATGTTGTATAAACTCCGCACTGAACAAAAAGACACCCTTCGATGGTACTGACGAGCGACCTTGGGTACCTTACATTCATGGGGTCAAATTTGTCCAACAATTGTTTTTCAATTTAAACTTAGAAATTTGATTCATCCTAAAATGTTTCCACTCTGTAAACGTTTTCGAAGAAATCGAATTTTGGGGTGAAATCTATTAAATGTCACCACCAATTTTCTTCAAATGCAAGAAACTGACATGCTTTTCGTCCTTATATAAGTTCACTTCTCTAATTTGACCAGGAAACAACATTTCAGTCTCGAGTATAATATCGAGGTGGTAAGGTGACAGAGGGGACAATCTCACATCGTTACACGGGCACGACAAAAGCGTCACGACGCACGGGCCACAGCATCAATATTTGTCTACCCTCCCTCACCCCTGACTTCATAATCCCCCCAAAGGAGAAAGAATCGACGGAATCATACACCATGAACAAACTATAAAGCAGAAGCAGAAGCTCTCATGCAGGCCGCCTCCTTGGCTCAGGACTCCGCAGACCCTTGCTACCAAGTTGTCTTCCTCTCGGACGCCCTTTCAGTCCTTCAGGCCCTAGAGAACGACAAACTCCCACAGCTGGCCAAAGCATTACAGATGGTCAGACAAACCAGAAGAGTTGTCCTCCAGTGGATACCAGCACACTGTGGGATACCAGGAAATGAAAGGGCAGATGAGCTGGCGAAAGAAGGAGCCGTGGAAGATCAACCTGAAAACACTGTCAGCTTTAGTGAGCAGAAGACAATCATCAAGGCATTGATGAGGCCAAGGACAAACAGAGATGACTACCACACAATGTCCAGAGAGCAGCAAGTCAACCTCATCAGGCTGCGTACTGGCCACAACAGGCTCAATGCTCACATGAACCAAAAGTTCAAGCTGGCGCCATCACCAACCTGTGCCTGCGGTCAAGAAGACCAAACAGCGGAACACATCTTACAGCGATGTCCCTTACTAGATGAGGAACGAAAAGAAGTGTGGCCGTCACCAACTCCCTTGCAGACCAAACTATACGGCAGTCGACAGGAGTTGGAGAAAACGACAACATTTATCACCAGTGCTGGACTTATCGTGTAACCTCTGCGAACGCCAAGAAGAAGAAGATACACCATGAAGCACTCTCCTCTTGCATACCTAACCAAGGCTGCGAAAACAGTGATCTATGTGTTTAAAGGCACCTTCCTTCACCCCGGGTGAAACATCTTGCAAATCACTACAAGTCTGTCGAGGAATTTAGATGGGATATATAAGAGCATCCTGCTTGTTATTGGACACATACCAACAATTAACAACAAACCTGTAACCTGCGGAGAGAACTAGTAGGAGTAACGTCTGTAAATGTGACTCAATTTTTAAGAATACCTCCTTTTTAAGGCATGTTGAGGTGTTCCAGGGGTGGGGGGTGGGGGTTGGGGTTTCATAGTAGCCGAAACACGACGCCGGGGTAAGTCCCATAACCTGTAGCAGAGACTGCCTGTGGCCCTATGTCCCTGTATACCGTTATACAACACGGTAGCAGGAACACTAAGGGCGGACAAATCACACACAATTCCAGTGGCGCCCCAAACAATCACACACAAAACCACACACAGTTCTAGCGCCACCCCACACAATCAAATCTCCTGATCTGCAAACTTGTTTCCCCCATAATCCTTTCCCCTTTCCCCCTCGCCGCGCTAGCGTTTGTCCACCGATGGTGTAAATCCAACAAACCTTTTGCTTGGCCTGCAAACAAAACTGGCCCGCATTCGGACTATTGTTGTTGATTCTGGTCTCGAGGACGTAAGGACTAGGGTCAACAATTCCCCATTAGCTTGTTCACCCCCCTGCGCGTGTAAAACGACCCTTAGCTCCGGCTCTTCACAATCGCGATTGTGTTTTTCGCAATCTGAGCGCCATATTGTATGCAGATTGGGCACAAATGGAGAACTCTTGTCTGGCGTAATTCGCGCGCAGGGGAGGTAATCCTTTGAAAGAGAAGCAAAGGGAGACAAACGGGGATCGGGTGGGCGGATACCGGACGGATGCATGAAAGAGCTGGAGGGGTGAGGAGGGGGGAGGGTAGAAGGGAGGTAACGTACTAAACAAACATTGGACTGGAGAAAATCTAATGCCTTTTTGGTTCATCGTTTAAAAATGTGAAATTACCATGATCGACGGTCGGAAACAATGGTTGCATGAAGTTGCTTGGTACTCATTTAAAGCGGCCTCTGCAGCCGACAACGTTCAACAGGGAAATGATACTTTATGGTGGCATGGACAGATTATCGGGTTGAAATCAGAATACATCAGCCATTATAACGGACTACATTTCGAGAGATGAAGTTTGGCGTAGGCAGCTAACCTCACGCGGGAAATTAGATTATTATTAGATTATTTCAAATCGCCCAAACCCGCTCAATTTCAGCACAATTGCCGATATTGGTTTCTTTAAGTGTATAAGATGAAACCAAGGGTTAATAAACAATTTCGAAACTTGCAAAAGCAATCGTCAATCTGGCAAATTTCCCAAACATAATCAATACTAAACCAATTCTGGTTTAAAAAAAGAAGGTCTGTTCTGTTAGACGTTTAGGCTGTTTCTGCTGAAGCAACTCTAAATGATCTTCAGTGGTGAGGATTTTTCGGCAACGTGCTTTAACAAATATTGGTGAACATTTGCAGAAGATGCACGGGTCCAGTCAAGAAGCACTTTCTCGACATGTAAGTACATCAAAAAACACTCTCAACGCCAATACTAGTGCTCTGGGGGGGGGGGGGGGGGGCGGGGAGGGAGGGCGGTTGCGTTTTTGTCAGAAGCATAATACAGAGAGCACAAACTGGGCAATTTGCAATTGGAATGAATAATACCGATATGAGACGCAAAACAGATGGCACAGATGGCGACGAAAATTGTATCCGTCCTTCGCTTCCAATGAATAATACCAGAGCGTCAGAGCTGAGAATGTTTAGTTCATAATTACCGTCCGTTCTCATGCATTTAGATTTGTTTTCTTTTCCTCGGGCTCAGGTCCCTGGCCTGCTGGGGCGTATGCGAGGGAGCGAGAGAGAGAGAGAGAGAGACAGAGAGAGACAGAGACAGACAGAGACAGAGAGAGAAAGAGAAAGAGAGGGAAAAAGAGTGAGAGAGAGAGAGTGAGAGAGAGAGAGAGAGAGAGAGAGAGAGAGAGAGAGAGAGAGAAAGAGAGAGAGAGGGTAAAAAAAATATGGCGGCGAAGTGGACTGTCTTGGACAGGAAGTGGATCATGAATATTCAGATTCCCTTGATCAATCATACCCCTCTCTCTTTCGTTATAGGCATGGCCTTTTTTGTCTTCTTCCTACGAGAGCTGCATGGAGCAACTGCCAGAAAAAGGTTAATATGTCGCGCTGGAACTGCGCGAGTTTGTGCGAGAGATTGTTTTTTGGGGGACAAGAATAAAAATGTGATGGCTGTTAAACCCCAAACGTGAGCTGTATAAATGCGCAGATCAAAACCTCGTTTGGAGATCGAGGTATCCGATGAACACATAAAAAGACGTTTTTACACTGTGGCCTGAACACAGGTCATTGTGACACAAAGAGGTTGTTTCTACTTCCACCATTCTAGCTTAGACAGTAAGACTGATTGACACAGAGCGAGAGAGGGAGAGAGAGAGAGAGAGAGAGAGAGAGAGAGAGAGAGAGAGAGAGGAGAGAGAGCACCCATTG
>NC_090245.1:30526909-30548938 GCF_037325665.1 Littorina saxatilis | reverse complement strand
CATTTATTTGCGTGAAAAAGACTTTTGCGTGTGGGGCAACAAACCCCAAACAGACTGGTGTATGGTGATCTGGGTAGACACCCGCTATTCATTAACTCAGCAATCAGGGTGGTGAAGTACTGGTTACGGTTGATTGCTATGCCACAGGACAGACTTCCTCGTAAAGCGTATCTTATGTCATGTGCTCTGTGTGACTCTGGTAAAAAATCTTGGTCTTTCTATTTAAAGAACATTCTATGTGAGAATGGCTGTAATGAAGCATGGCAGCAACAAAGCGTTGGTGACATTGGTAATTTTCTTAGAACACTAAGAGAAAGACTCATTAATCGCTTTAAAGCAGATTGGGATAATGATATCCAGACGAGAGAGAGATACGTGTTCTATGCCAAGTTTAAAAGATCGTTTAAGATTGAGAATTATGTGGATTGTAGCCAGTTACGTTGCTTTAAAATTGCTTATGTCCAATTCAGATTTGGTATATCACCTATAAACTGTCACAGGATGAGGTACAAACGCGGTGTAACCCCTCAACAGTTATTATGTCCAGTATGTAAGACTGAAAACGAAGACGAAGAACATGTTTTATTGAACTGTACTGCATATGACGAGTTCAGAAGTGAGCTTTCTGTTTTTGCAGCCAATGACGATGTGGTAGCAATTATGAGTGCGGATGATAAGAATGTCATGGATGTGTCGAACTTTCTGTATAAAGTGTTCAAGAAAAGATCTCAATACATTAGTTAAGATGATCACCATTCAATCCTAAAAACACGGTATTTCACGTGTGGCATGTTTGTCTGTCTGTTCTGTTGTTTTGTTTTTCACTGTTTTTTGTTGTTTTTATTCGGCTCCACTGTGGACACATGTACTACGCTGAATTTCCCTCCCCCCATTTCCCCATTGAAATGAGCCTTGTGTTTATTCAATAAATGTTCAGAGTTCAGAGTTCAGTTCAGAGTTCAGAGTTCGCTCTCTCTGTCTCTCTCTCTCTCTCTCTGTATCTCTCTCTCTCTCTCGCTCTCTCTGTCTCTCTCTCTCTCTCATTCTCTGTCTCTGCCTCTCTCTGTCTCTGTCTCTGTCTATCCCTCTTTATCTCTCTCTCTCTCTCTCTCGTTCTCTCTCTCTCCCTCTGCCCCCCCCCCCCTCTCTCTCTCTCTCTACATCTCCTTCCTCTTTCTATCTATCTATCTCTCGCACGCGCGCACTCTTTTTCGTTCTGTCTTCCTCTTTCTGTCTCTCATTTTCATTGGCTTACTCTCCCCTCTTCTCTCCCTCTCAATCTCTCTCTCTCTCTTTCCCTATCCCTTTCTCATTTTCTCTCTTTTCCTTTATCTCTTCATATCTCTGTCTCCCTTCCCCCTTTCTCTTCATTCACGTGTTCCGATTTCTATGTGTTGCCTCTTACATCTTTCAGCTCAACTCCTAGACCATCATTACAAATTTCATAGATTTGCAATATCCTCGTTAAAACTCTGAGGGCACGCCTTTGATACCCACAGCCAAGACAGTGAGCAATGAATTCCATTGTTCGAATGATGCACATGGTTAACTGTGATCTTTGCCTCGTGAGCGCTCTTTACGTTTTGAACTTGTGAAGGTTAAGAAGAATTTTCCCTTGGTCAGGCCAGAAATCCAATCTCATTCCGTTTGTGTGTGTCCCCTGCATCCCTCCGACTACGTCTTCCCCCCCCCCCCCCCCCCCCCATTTTATTTTTAATAAAACCTTACACCCACGCACACACAAAAACAAGCAATAACACCCCTCTCCTTGTCTCCCTGTCTTCGTCGTCTTCTCCTTTCCTTTCTCTGTCTGTTTTGCTGTCTGTCTGTCTGTCTGTCTCTGTCTCTCTGTCTGTCTGTCTGTCTGTCTGTCTGTCTGTCGGTCTTTCTGTCTGTCGGTCTGTCTGTCTGTCGGTCTCTCTCTCTCTCTCTCTCTCTCTCTCTCTCTCTCTCTCTCTCTCTCTCTCCTCCCTTCCTCCTTCCCATCCTCTTTTTACATTTAGTCAAATTTTGACAAAATACTTTAACATAGACGGGGAATCGAAACGAGGGTTGTGGTGTATGTATGTCTGTCTGTCTGTCTGTGTGTGTGTGTGTAGAGCGATTCAGAGAAAACTACTGGACCGATCTTCATGAAACTTTACATGAGAGTTTCTGGGTATGATATCCCCAGATTTGTTTCTCTCATTTGTTCAATAAATGTCTTTGATGACGTCATATCCGGCTTTTAGTGATACTTGAGGCGGCACTGTAACGCCTTCATTTTTGAACCAAATTGGTTCAAATTTGGGTCAAGCAATCAGTCCGGACTTTGGGATTGCATTTCAGCTTAGAAGATTAAAAATTAGTTAATTAGTTTGCTAATTAAAGTTGTCATTAAAAACGAATTTTCACTGACAGATTAACAAATCATTGCATTGTATTCCTCATCTTCTCCTAAATTCAAAAATATATAGATATGTTATGTTTACTTTAGAAACGCGCTCAAAATTGAAGAAAACAGGTTGAGTATAATGTGCGCATGCTTCGCGGAGACAAGCGTGACCCGTCTCGGTGTTCGGGTATGGTTAGCCGAGACTATTTGAATGTGGAATCGCCGGTGACTGGTTTTTGGAGTTGATCTTTTATTTTGATGCCTACATATTGACTAAATGTTTGTATATCGCTTCACGCGACTTGTCTTTTTCGCTCCCTCATCCTGTCAACGCACTCCCCTTCCACAAAAAAAAGCCGACCCTGCAGTTCTTGCATCACAGGTCTTGCCACATTGTCCCCACGCATTCAATGGTGATGAACAGAGAGATGCATAAACCTTTGCTTTTTATTCTCATAAACCTTTGCCTCTCGAATGAGACTGCACTTTGTCTGGCTACTACTCAATGGTGCGTTACAGAAAGCGATAGCCTGTTAGTTTTTCGCTTTATTTCGGTCGGAACTTTACAAAGTAAGATAGTCATCAACTAATTTCGAACGACCAGGTGTTTGCTATTATACCATTTGAGGGAAATTGAGAAAGGATTATGGTAGGGTGCGTTACAAGGATTCTTCTGTTTTGTGGGTTGCTGCATAACTACAAGAGTGTGCTTGTTTTTACACCCCCGTTATAGGGGTGTGTATAGGTTTCGGTCGATGTGTTTGTTTGTGTGTTTGTGTGTTTGTGTGTTTGTGTTCGCATATAGATCTCAAGAATGAACGGACCGATCGTCACCAAACTTGGTGAACAGGTTCTATACATTCCTGAGACGGTCCTTACAAAAATTGGGACCAGTCAAACACACGGTTAGGGAGTTATTGGTGGATTAAAATTATACACGGACTTATAGAGGGACATCTTAATGGTCAAAGGGAAATAACCATTCTCACTCAGTCACTGCCACCAACTGAGAAGGTTATTTCCCTTTGACGGGGGTGTTTTTCCTACCTCGGAGGAATTTCTTGTTTTTTTCACTCTCAGGGATGCACTTTACAATATAAGATAACCCTTACTAATAAACGATCAGGTCTTATTATCATGACATTGTCTAGATTGTTAGAGGGGACGTTGCACTTTGCAATTTGTTTCCGTAATGTGTTGCATAAAATGCAAGAGTGTATTTGTTTTTCGACGTCGGATGTGTGTTTATTTCTTGGTGTCTGATCGGAGAATGAATGTAGCTGTAAGTCGACCACTGCCGTAGTCTTAGTGGGCCGGTTTGAAATGATAAGAACTCGCTTCTAAATTACTTTTTATCCGAGATGATGTACCCCCAACCCCCCCCCCCCCCCTCCCCCCCACCCCCAACCACCGCACCGGCCCCGTTGGCCAAATTGTTCAAATGTTGGTTTCAGAAAGTGATTTTATTTTGTTTTCTTGGCCTTTATAATCCGAGCTGCACATAGTAGGTTAATTGTCATCCTTCTTCGTATGCTTCTGCGTTCGTGTGCTGCTACTCCCATGACACTCGTAGGCACGAGTGCACTTTGACGTGTTTGGCCGTTTTCCCCGCCAAATAAGGCAGTCATACTTCGTTATCAGAGGAAATTGTCATCCAATTTCAACACATTTTTCGGATCATCTTAGATGAATTTGTTCTTGGTAAGAGGTGTTGATGGTAGGCTGCATGAAGCGAAAGTTACCGTTTTTACATTTAGTCAACTTTTGACTAAATGTTTTGACATAGACGGGGAATCGAGACGAGGGTGTGGTGTGTATATAATATATATGTATGTGTGTGCGTGTGTGTGTGTGTGTGTGTGTGTGTGTGTGTGTGTGTGTGTGTGTGTGTGTGTGTGTGTGTGTGTGTGCGTGTGTGTGTGTGTGTGTGAGAGAGAGATTGTGTGTGTGTGCGTGCGCGCGTGCGTGCGTGCGTGTGTCAGTGACTCAGTGCAGAAAGACATATATTTGTTTTGTCTTCATCCTGAAACGCGCAGTGCACAGGACGAAATATTTGATTTCGAGCTCTAAAGAGGCTGCCAGCACTTGTTCGCTTCTCTGTTTATTTACAGTCGAACTTTTTTGGCATATTTTCTGTTTCTTTTCTGTTAAGCAGAAAAAGACGATGGGAAATATATGGGGCGGTCAAGAGGGAGGGGGGGTGGGGTGGGGTTGGTGGTTGTAGTATGCTCAACTTTTAATACTTATACTGCAATAAAGAACAAGTCGCGTAAGGCGAAAATAACAACATTTAGTCAAGCTGTCGAACTCACAGAATGAAACTGAACGCACTGCTTTTTTCACCAAGACCGCATACTCGTAGTTTCGTCAGTCCACCGCTCGTGGCAAAGGCAGTGAAATCGACAAGCCAGAATCGTGCGGTAGTGGTCGCGCTGAGCAGGATAACACGCTTTTCTGTATCTCTATTATTTTTAGCTTACTGAGTTTGTATGTAATCCAAACATTATTATATGTATATGTTTTTTGAATCAGGGACCGACAAGGAATAAGATGAAATTGTTTTTAAATCGATTTCGGAAAATTAGTTTTAATCAAAATTTTCATATTTTTAATTTTCAGAGCTTGTTTGTAATCTAAATATAACATATGTATATGTTTTTGGAATCAGAAAATGACGAAGAATAAGATGAAATTGCTTTTGGATCGTTTAAAAACTTTTTTTTTATTACAAGTTTCCGATTTTTAATGACCAAACTCATTCATTAGTTTTTAAGCCACCATGCTGAAATGCAATACCAAAGTCCGGCCATCGTCGAAGATTGCTTTGCAAAAAATTCAATCAATTTGATTGAAAAATGAGGGTGTGACAGTGCCGCCTCAACTTTTACAAAAAGCCGGATATGACGTCATCAAAGGTATTTATCGAAAAAATGCAAAAAAGTCCGGGGATATCATTCCCAGGAACTCGCATGTCAAATTTTATAAAGATCGGTCCAGTAGTTTAGTCTGAATCGCTCTACACACACACACAGACAGACACACACACACACACACACACACACACACACACACACACACACACACACACACACACACACACACACACACACACACACACACACACACACACACACATACACCACGACCCTCGTCTCGATTCCCCCTCTATGTTAAAACATTTAGTCAAAACTTGACTAGATGTAAAAAGACTGAGTGGTCGGGTGCAACAAAGAAAGGGGGTGGGGGTGGGAGGTGATAGGGAAGAGGTTGGGGGGAAAATGTCAACGGTTCTAAAGGTCCCAATCAGGGACATGGTTCCTCTCGAGTTATCCCACCAGAGATAACCTAACCAAACGTTTTCCCCCAATACCATTACCAAGTTCAGCGCGAAAGCGTGTTCAGTGCAGAGCCACTACACTGGAAGGGCGATGCTTTGTTGACATGTTGAAATTTCAAGTTTGAATGAGTGCATGAGAATCAGTTTTCGTAATATACAACTTTACACCGAGCCAAACAAAGAAACGAAGCCCAGATTTCATCTTTTGTGTGAAGTTTGAAGATCAACATTCGTATTAGTTTGTGTCATGTTAGAGGCTCATAAAATGGCCCCGCTTGTCTCAAAGCCAATCACACTAGGGGAAGTAATCAGAATCTGCAAGCAAACTCATCCGTGCTTTTAAACAGACGCAGAAATAGATACGGAGATGAAACTGCAGAATAAAGCACTCACAGACAGACAGACAGACACGCACACACACACACACACACACACACACACACACACACACACACACACACACACACACGCACGCACACACACACACACACACACGCGCTTGTGCGCACGCACGCACACGCACACAAACACACACGCACACACACACGCACACACACGTACGTATACACACACACACACACACACACACACACGCATACACACACACACGCGCGCGCGCGCGCCCACACAATCACATAAACACCCTCCTCCCCACCCTGCACCCTTCCACCTTCCCCACCCGCACCCTCTACCCCTTTGAGAAATCCCCCCCCCCCCCCACCACCTTTTCAGAGCTTAAAGCCAAATTACTCAAGCCTGGCTTTTAAGCCTGCAAATGGGCGAAGGATTTGCAACGCTCCCCTAGCTCGTACATGAGCTCACCCAATAGAAGAAACACCAAGCGAACACAGACCGATTGAAAAATGTCGTGCGTTTTCATCTCTGTCGTGTGGCCATCTCTTTCCATCCTTGCTGCAGTCGTTCATTCAGCCGACTTCCATCCCCAAACCAATCCCTCCTGCCCCCTGGCCCCCCACCCTCCCTCATCAAAAACCTCTAGTTATTTTCAGTTCTTTTCGTCTTCTTCCTGTGGCATCACCTGCAGTTTCAGGGGAAAAGTTCACGGAGGGCATTCGCACTAGTTTGTTTCAAAGGAATGATCCGACGAATAACAGCCAAACAACGATAACAAACAAAATAAGCAAAATGTATACCAGTTTGGTGTGCTCCAAAACAACCAACAAAACCACGAATAAACTACGAAACGGATAAACAAGAATCAAAACAATCAAACTTGTAAGGCTGATCAATGGAACTTTAATTAGATACAGGAAAGTACGAAGCAAAATAAAATATGTTTTCTTCGTGGTTATCTGTCATTGCCGCATGATTTGTCTTGTCTCAGTTGTCATGCCATACCCGTCTCGTTAACATTCTCATTTTGCTGCGATGTGTTATGTTGCGTTGATTTTATATTGTGTTGTGCTTGGAAATGTGTTCTGTTGTGTTCTGTTGTGTTCTGTTTTCTTGTTTTGTCTGTCTTGCCATGTCTTATGTTGATTTGTTGCGCACTGTCTTACCCTGTCGCATCAAAATGTCATCGCAATGAGCCTCAATGACAAGTTTCCCTCTAGTATCCACACGCTTATCGAATCCAAAGGCAGTTCCAATTCTGTGACCGACAAAATACAACATGTATCCCCTTTAATATTGACACGTGCACAGCCTTCCTACTAGTTTGCACAGACAACATCCCGTGCTTTCTGTATCTACCTCGCATTGAATGCAATACCACACCACAAGGTAACGCCTTCGCGATTTCAGATAATAACAGGCTTGTTGACATATTAAATATTTCTACTCTACACAGCTCGGGGGGTTATTAGTTGTAGGAAATGTAAGGACCCTCTAGTGCAATAAAAGATGTAAATAGAAGCCAATGGGAGCGAGACAACTACTTTTGAATAGGATGGAAATAAAAAGGAAATGATGTACTGAAGATATTTGTTGGTATTGCATTGAGCTATCGAGGTTACAGGCAGGTGTGTAGGGGACAGATAGGAGTGACAGAAAGTGTGTCTGCTTTTGTTGGAGTATGAATACATTTTTATGTGATACTGGTGAAAAGGTTGGCTGTAGTGTGGTTAAAGGCACAGTAAGCCTCCCGTAAACCATCACAGGGCTCCCCGAGCGTCTACATACAGTACAAGCATACTTCCATTTGAACGCTCACCGAACGGGAACATCCTGGCTGCTTTCTGTCGAGCGTGAGAAATTTTCAAAGAATTTATTTTCGTGGACTTGGTCCTCTACAACAATGGCGCCTCGTTTTGGTGCTGGACGGCTGTTATGAATATATTCAATACCGGAAATCACGCCCGGACAGTAAGCCTCCCGTAAACCATCACAGATACTGTCAGGCTTTTACACACAGTACAAACACCCTTCCATTTGAACGCTCACCAAACGGGAACATCCTAGGTGCCCTACGTAAAGAGCGAGCAATTTTTAAAGAATTAATTTTGCAGATTGTCTCGAACACTTTTTGGACCCATCCTGAACTCAGGTCAAACATGAGTTACTTCCCTTCGGATCTCATTCTATCGATGTAAACTGGCGATAGCCGTGAATCGATGATTATCAAAATGTTTTTGGACCGTGGTGCGTTTTTGCGCTAGACCTAACTTTTAAAATCTAAATAATAAATTGACAGCTTTTTACACAAACATCAAGTTCTTTAATCATAAAAGAATTCTTTTTTCATCAAGACAAGATCAGTACAATTCGAAGTTGTGAAAGTTTGAAAAAAGAAAAGCCCGGAAGCAGGGTCACGCAAGGGTCGTAGCAGACGACGGTTTATGCATATCGCCGTTCCTCTCAACAGTCAAAAGCCATCGCTAGAGTTCTTGTGAACCACAGCCGTTTGTTTCGTGCATAAAAACGTGCTATTGTAAATAAGCTCACATCGAGTCGCATTCAAATGACTAACTGACGACTACATTGTGAAAAAGGGAAACTGGATCACACGGGTTCACGGTGGCTCAGGGGTAAGATAAACCACGCAAAAATAAATTCTTTGAAAATTGTTCGCTCTTTACGGAGGGCACCTGGGATGTTCTCAATCGGTGAGTGTTTAAATGAAAGGGTGTTTGTACTGTGTGTAAAAGCCTGACCGTATCTGTGATGGTTTACGGGAGGCTTACTGTGCCTTTAAAATTGTTCTGTGTAAATAATGATAGTGTAGCCTCTTTTGAAAACCTGCACTGTATATTGTGTACCACCCCCAGCGACCTTGCAAAACGAATGTGTGCAGTTCTCTCATCCTCTGTGCCTCTCTCTCTCTTCTATCCACCCCCACCCCTCTCTCTCTCTCTCTCTCTCTCTCTCTCTCTCTCTCTCTCTCTCTCTCTCTCTCTCTCTCTCTCTCTCTCTCTCTCTCTCTCATATCCCCCTTCCTCACACACACACTCACACACACACAGACACACACACACACACACACTCTCTCTCTTTCTCTCTCTCTCTAACGCACGCACGCAAACACACACACACACACGCACACACATACACACACACACACACACACACACACACAGGCGCGCGCGCACACACACACACACACACACACACACACACACACACACACACGAGCGCGCGCACACGCGCACGCTCGCACGCATGACTCACACGTGCGTTCGCTTGTTCTTTTGCTTTCTACCTTTTCTGTCAAACCCATCCAAAGATACATGCGTATTCATAAACGAACTACCCTATCTATGAAATACAAATTACTGGCCACGATGGAGTTGCTGTTAGCTTTCTTGCTTGCATCCAGTTACAGCACACGATTTGAGAGGTGATGCAAATGCATACTTGGCAACAGATACCGAGAAGATAAAAACTGGTCAAAGGGATGATCGTATGTGACATCAAAATCTTCAAAGAAAATCTTTCAATCACGTTGATCTAATTTTGACTCTGTGAGAGGGAGAAAAAAAGTCAGCCTGTCCTTTGGAGAAGAAGCGTGCAACAGGGACAGATTGACACTGCGAATGTTGCACGTGATTTTGTTTTGTCCGTGAACCGGATAAAGGGAATTTATAGCTAGCTCAATAAAGCTAGTTGCTTTAAATTACAGTTTGATCCTGCGAGCTTTATATTTTTTTCTCTCTCCATCGTGCAGCCCTTTTTTTAATTTTTTTTTACTTGATCCTTATCGTTTAATTATTGCTCTCCTGTTTGTTCTTTGGTTTCTTATCTTCGTTAATCTTCTTTCCATTGCTGATTCCCTTCTTAAAACACACACACACACACACACACACACACACACACACACACACCTACTCCCACACCCACACACGACACACACTAACACACACACACGCGCGCGCACACACACACACACACACACACACACACACACTCGCACATACGCACAATGACACACATTGCCAAGATGTTCAAGTCAGAAACGTTGAATGAGAGACGATTTTCATGGACAAGGAAGAACAGAAACTCAACACAAGTTGACGCTTTTCAAAATTGCAATCATCTCAAATGTTTCAGAATGTGTGTGTGTGTGTGTGTGTGTGTGTGTGTGTGTGTGTGTGTGTGTGTGTGTGTGTGTGTGTGTGTGTGTGAGTGTGTACGTGTGTGTGTGTGTATGTGTGTGTGTGTATGTGTGTGTGTGTGTGTGTAAGTGTGTGTGTGAGTGAGTGAGTGAGTGTGTGTGTGTGTGTGTGTGTGTGTGTGTGTGCGTGTGCGTTTGTGTTAGTGTGTGTTAGTGTGTATGCGTGTGCGTGTGTGTGTGTGTATGTGCAAATAATTCAACATGAGAAATAGAGAAGAAAAAACAAATATTTATGTGGAGAAGAAAGAAAAACAAATTCGGAGACGGCAAGAAACGAACACATAAAAGCACTCAAAAGGAAACAAATACAAACAAAAGTGTTTTCAATTTACAAAAACTGAACGTTGTTGCGAACCTGTTCAACCAATCTGGGAAAGGTCAAGACATTTGTTTTGACAATGTGAGCGTAAACGAGAGAATGTATGTTATTTTTTGCCCTTGAAAATTGCAGCAAGAAAAGCAAAAACATTAGAACCAGAAATCGTCATGTGCGTACGGAAGTGCAGACCGTTTTCCCCCCGACCCTCAAGCTCGCATGGGATTGCTAAGTACTACATGTATGACAAAAACAACAACAAGATTATAGAAGTATCTATTCATTTGGAGACACCTTTGTAATTTTTTCGATATGTTGATAGAAATGCAATTTTCTGCATCAGCTGAGTAGATCCGGAATCTGCAAGATTTAGTCATGCACTTTTCTTTTGTGTGTGTTTGGCCGTTATATCGACACACACGAGTAAGACATCATATGTTGTTTACTGCAGAACAAAATTGCTTCTCGCAACATCGATTACAAGCATTGCATCTTTGACATCGAGTTACCGCCTGTCAACATCAAAACATGTTGATTCTCTCAAAAACTGAATTTAATAAGCAAACTTATGCATACAGCCCTTAAAAGGTAACGGCAGTACCGAACGAGGATGAGAATAGACTTAGTTGTGTAATCACTCAATAATTATGCTATGTTATACAGAATAAGATAAACATGTGACATTTTGTCTGGTCACAGTTCTATGTCTAAAATCAATGATTGGCGGTCGTTATGACGTGATAGCGCGTCGTTCTGCACATATTGTTTTTAATCCATTCCTTCTCGTGTCAGCGATTCTGAACATCACCTCATGATGTGCCCAGGATTTGACATGCAATAAGAGCATTTGTCCACTTGAACACATACAAGAAATCAAAATCCTGAATGCTGAGTAGGAATGTGTTGTTGACTAGTCTTATTTGTGCAAATTGGTATAGGTTTCACTTACAAAATAATCTAACATTTTGCTCTGCGCAAAAGGCAGCCAGGTAGTTGGTATGTATTAATATGTGTTCACGTTCAAGGATGCTCGTACCACATGTCAAAAGCTCATACAGATCCTCTGTGCATGGTTGCTAATACGAGAGTGCATGTACCTTCAATAGATTATAGTCAGGAAAAAAAGCAAGCCGCCATTGCTGCTCTACCACGAACAGTTCCAGCAAAGAGCAAACTTACTTTCACCCTTTCTTATATAATCATTTATGTGAAAGGAAACACATACAAAAACGGCACATAAGATTTTGCAAGCCGCCATTGCTTCTCATTCACGGACAGTTTAAGCAAACTGCAGACATCGCTCGCGCCCTTTGGTATCAGTATTTTGGTATATACGGCAATATTGCTATTTCATATGTTACGTGGATTTCCATTGGTCAATTGGGCAAAACTGAGCTCATTGTAAAAGTGATATCGACGACATTTCCGTCGATATCAGTTTTGATATCGACGACCTCTTTATTGCTTCACAACTTCAAAAACTAAAACACCTGAATTTAATAACAAACAAATATATATGAACATGTAATGATCCCAGAATTTAGTTGAGCAAGTGACTAAAGACTTTTTGAAAGAAAAGACATTTTTAAATACTGAAAAGTACAAGAAAAGAGTGAACAAAAAGAAATATTAATCAGAGGGAGGGATATGGAACAGCCAAAACTGAGACAAATACTTTTGTAATTTCATTACAGTAAATACAAAATGTCCAGAGAATTAGCAATATATCTAACATTGACTGACTGTGTGATTTTTTTTTTTTTTTTAATTTTTTTTATTTTTTTATTCTCTAATAATATCATGCATGACCATGTGTACAATATATAATAATTATAAGCAGGAGTGACATTTTTCATCAATAATGGAAAAACCCAAAAGACAAAGGATGAGAAGAGTTCAGTAATAACATCTCTGCTCAAAAACCAAGATTCAGCTTCAATGTGGAGATGGAGGTTTATCGCCACAACAAGAAGATACAAAGTCTACAGAAGTAAAAAAAAATCTCCCAACCTGTGTAAATAAGCATGTAAACCACCACAGATTTTTTTTATTTTAATTTTTTTGTTTTTTTCCTTTTTTATTTATTTATTTTTTATTATTATGAAACACGAAGTTTCAATTCATTTTCAAACATGAGTGTTAAATTTACGGGAGTACCGTATCTAAATTTGCTAATGCACATTTTAGCAATAAGAACTAAATGGTTAATGATATCTAGACATACGTTGCCTGCATTGTCAACACAAACAACCCCAAGTAGTACAGATTTTGCGTTAAGTTTAACACGTACACCAGTTTTATCTAGTATAGTGTTTTCGACGTGTTTCCATAAAGGCTTAACTTTACTACAATCATAGAAAAAATGTTCGATGTAGTCTCTTTCGTGTGTGCAGTATGGACAATATTCACTGTCAGACAGTCCCATTTTTTGTAGAAGAATGTTTGTGGGATAGATGTTGTGAACAATTTTCCAGTGCAATTCTCGTAGTCTTGACTCTTTTGTTGCGTTTTTTGCTATAGACCAGCATGTTTCATTGACGTCAAAATTAAATGTATTTTTCCAAAATAAAACAGAACAGGGAGTGGAATACTTCGTCTTTACAATAAATTGCCTAATCAGGTTTGCAGTCATATGGTTCGTACCGTTAAAGGTTAAATAGTGTTGTTCGTTAATATCAGATGTCACAAACTCTGGGTTGTTTCTCAAGTATCTGGAGACAGCGGCTCTAACGACCAAGTATTCCAGATAGAGATTTGGCGAGGGCCCTAAAATTTCATTTACCATTTCAAATGGCATAATAGCATTGTTGTGCAACACATCATTCACATATGTAAACCCTTTCTGAGCCCATTTCTGATAATAAATAGCCTGATTCTGGTAGACTATACCACTATTATTCCAAAGACACGTTATTTTTAACGATCCATGCCATGGAGTTTTACTATAATCTAGCCATGTCGAGGCAACACGTTGCCAAAAAACAGACTTAATCTGATGAAAGCCTTTGAATTTTTTTGTTCCTATAGTAGTACTAAAACAAGCTAAGTTCCTTCCAAAAGATTGAAAAGTTCCTCTTGGTATCCATGTCCATGTGCCATTCACATCCTTACTCGACAGTTTAATAAACCATTGACACAGGAATGAGTCTTGCATCACCTTGATATCTATCATATTTACCCCGCCCTGGTCTGTGTTACTGTTGACTACTACCCTTTTCACCTTTTCAAATGCTTTCTTATTACAGTCCCGTTTCCTCCACAAAAACCTATACAGTAGAGTGTTGATTTCTTTCAGCACCTTATCTGGCAAGCAGATGGACTGTAACACATACACAAACTGTGATAACAAAAAACTCTTAATTACGCAGATTTTTCCGAGAATACCCAGATTTCGTTTTTCCCAGTTTAGAATTATTCTTTTAACTTTAGCGATTTTTTCTTGCCAGTTCATCTCAATTTCGGGTGCGCTTTTAGCGTTTGAGAAGTAAATTCCTAAGATTTTTATCTGGTTTACACGTTTAAAGCCAAAATCATCCATGTTTTCATTTCTTTTGGAACCAATCAACATCATTTCGGACTTGTGCATGTTTAACTTAAGACATGATATTAAAGTAAATTGCTCCAGTATTTCTAAAACACAGTTAATGTCTTCTTCGTCTCTTAGAAACATGGTGATGTCATCAGCATATAACAATACTTTTAATATGTTGTCTGCTACGTTTAGCCCTTTTAGCTCTACACTCTGTCTAAAACGAATCGCTAGAAGTTCTACACCGATCACGAAGGCCAGAGGTGAGAAAGGACACCCCTGACGAATCCCGGAATTCACTTCAAAGTCTTCGGAAAGCCACCCGTTATAGCCAATACAACTTCTTGTATTAGCAAAAAGAACTTGGACCCACTGAACAAAGTCTAGACCGAAGCCTAGCCTTCTAAAGGCACTAAGCATGTATTTTTTGGAAATAGAGTCAAAAGCAGCCTGAAAATCGAGTGCTAATAGTACACCAGGTTTTTCTTTAAGTCTGAAATATTCAATTACATCATCAATTGTTCTTATATGAGTACTAACGTTCCGACCTTTTATATAACCCGACTGGTCCTCGTGTACAACGCTATCTATAACAGTACATAGTCGATTCGCTAAACATTTTGCTAACACTTTGTAATCTGCATTTGTCAGTGAAATTGGCCTCCAGTTTGAGAGTTTGTCTTTCGGGAGGTTTTTCCCTTTATGAATAAGGGTTAACACAGCCGCCGTTTGTGAGTGCGACAAGTGACCGTTTTGAAACGACGCATTATAGGAGTGAACAACAAGGCCCTTTAGCTTGACCCAGAAAAATTTCAGAAATTCAGTTGTAAGACCGTCAGTGCCAGGAGATGAGCCGTTATTTAACTTACTTAGCGCCCTAGAGGCCTCTTCAACACTTATTTCACCTTCACAAACTTTCTTCTCCTCCTCTGTCAGACGAGGGGTTTCACAATTTTGCAAAAAAGAATCTGTATCGTTATCAATGTTGATGCTATTGTCACTGTACGCATATTTGTTTTCAAAGTAGTGTTTTTGAGCCTGCAGTATGTCAAACTGATCGACTAATACATCGCCATTATCAAGCTTGATGCTGGGAAACAATTTTGCACTGGCTCGAGATTTTTCAAGGTTTAAAAAGTACTTTGTATTTTTTTCCCCTTCATCAATCCATTTCATTCTAGATCGTGTTTGGGCACTTTTTAAGCGTTCATGCTCAAAGACTTCCAGTTGAAACTTCAGTGCCTCGCGATTACGAAGCAGATTTTCATCAAGCGGTTGTTTGGCAAGTGATGATTCACACTGTGCCAGTTTATCTTGTAAGTGCAAATACTTGTTTTTCTTTAAAACTGCCAGGTTTTTGCTGTACTGAATAGTTTCGTCCCTTATCTCTAACTTAAGTAATTCCCACCGGTTCTCAGCACTCTCTGGTGTGTCTGTGCGAAGGGAAGAGTCAATAAGGTTATTCATTCTTTCTACAAATACACTGTCCTTTAACAAGGCGTTGTTGAACTTCCAGAAGCCGGGACCTCTGGTCACTTCGGAACATTTTAAAGACACAAGCACCCCCCGGTGATCAGAGGAGGGAACAGAGTAAATCTCCGTTTCCAACACACTGTCCATTGCAGCATCGTTCAAAAACACGTAGTCGAGTCTTCTTGCAGTTAGTTTGCCGTTGCTGATTCTTGACCAGGAGAATTCCTTGCATAGAGGGTTTAGCACCCGCCACGCGTCACATAGATCGCACTCAGTAACAAAGTCGTTGAAAAGTTTAACGAGTGCTGGCGAGTGATTTTCGCCTGCGATGATGTCTAATTTATTGTCCATCACTGCGTTAAAGTCACCGCAGACTACTTTAAGATCACAACCACAATCACTAATTGTATCTGAAAGAGAAGTCAGAAAATGTTTAGTGTCAGCTAAGTTACACGGGGCGTACACATTGAAGATAGCCATTTCTTTAGTGCCAATGTTAACTTTTACCATCAGAATTCTATCAGAAATTATTTCTGTGGACCATGCATGGGGAAAGTTTGTTCTCACCAGTATTACCTGGCCTCTACTATGACGAGTACCAGCACAGTACACAACCTCACCACCCCATTCTTTCTTCCACTGCTCTGCATCTTCGGGCATTATGTACGACTCTTGCACACATACAATGTCATATTTCTTTTCCTTTAACATTCTGAATATCTTTTTGCGTTTTAATGTATTCCGGAGTCCTCTAACATTTAAGGAGAACGCTTTGACACCATCTGCCATCGCTGGAGTGAGATAGTGTAAATACTAATAAAACAACTGGTGAAATCGCCGAGCCGTAGTACGTAAGTCCGTAAGCCAAAGCCGGGCCGTCGTCGTTGGGTCAGTCGGTCAGTTAGTCGGTCGGTCAGCCTTTCTCCTGGCCTTCTTCATCGTGAGAGGCCACCTTCGCCATCTTCGTCGGTGTTCCTAGCGGGCTACCAGAACGGTCCCGCTTGGGAGTGAAGGAGCGACTTCTGCTCTGGGTGCGAGCGCGGTTTCCAAGACGCCCGCGGTCAGTTGTGTGAGATATTGAGTTTCTGCTTTGTTCGCTGTTGTTACCCGCAGCCGCGGACAGCTGTTCTGGCTTCTGCTGGTCTCCTGAGGCGGAACCAGAGTTGACGTCAAGATCACAACATGGGTCGCCACTCTTGTGGCCCGTTTTTTTGCATGATCTACACACCACGTTCCCCTGACACATGGAGACATATTGGTCTGTTTCGACAGTGATATCAAAATCTCGACCTCCTGTCTCGATTTTGATATCACTGTCTCAACAGACCATAGCAGAAGATATCATCACACAGTCCGTCAATATTGGGTAATGCACAAAACACCACTTCCAAGGTTTGTGGGCACTCAAATCAAATGGCACGACGGAATTTACATAAACACACACACATATTCGCGCAAGGATACAGAGTATAAACCAAAATTCAAAACAACCTGTTTATTTTTTGTTTTTAATTTAGCAAAAAGCATTTGTATTTTTCATATAATAGGCCCAGTATAGTCCAAAAAAATCCAGATCTGAAATTCAGTATTGTTACATCTATTCATGGGTTTTAGAGTGTAGCCTGGAAATGCGATTTATACCGGGGTTTTCTCGCGCGCTGACACACATGTCTTTCAACAGAACGCCTTATCTGGAAAGCTAGAGAACGTATCTCGCGACTTCTGGCTGAAGTTCACACGAAAATGTCATCAAAACGTGAGTAAGGACTATTTGACCCCCCCCCCCCACCCCCACCACCACCACCATTCCCCCGCAAATCAAAACAAAAAAAGAAATATAGAAATCGGAGAAGACTTCACCAAGCATGCGCCCACTAAAGAAATCCAAGATGGCTGACCCCAGGTGCACAATTGTGGAAGCATGATTGTATCAAAGACAAATGACGGATATTTACGAAAACTCTAACCTTTTTTTTAAAATAATGACAAAAGTACCTCGAGTTCAGAAAATCGCAGATTGATCAAGATCAAGCCCGCATACGTCTTTTCCGAGTAGTGTTGATTTCATGATGTTATGGAAGTCGGAACTATGCGTAGAGTTTTCTTCGTGACCTACTTGTTTTTGTTTTGTTTTTTGTTCAGGCTGATGGTGTCTTACGAAGTAGTTCAGGGATGAAAAACAAGATCTTGCTCTGAAGCAATAAGATCTACATTTCAATAGGCAACATTCATGGTATTTTCTTTTGTGAAATGTGTGATACCAGTATTACATTTTTGGATCGCAACTGAGTCCAAGTCAGCCAAGCTCACGTGGAGTTTCTCAGAATGGAAGTCCACCCATTCTAAAAAGTTATGTTTTCTTAAAAGTACCAGCCTTCCCGCAAAAGCAAACATTTTCATTGCCGCGGATCTGTTCAGTCTTTCTCAGAGAATAGAATATATATATATAATCATTAACAAACGAGTCGGGAAAGAGTCGAGTGATTTATGACATTTCTCAAGTTTGTTGAGTTGCATGTCGCTGTCTGGGTGATATCTGGGTGTGTCTCATATAGCTAATGCAAAATAACTGATTGTTCTTCACCAACTATAGTCAGCCGCAGCATAAATCATGGATGCCTTCATGACTGCACCTTTCCATTCACATTTGCGAAATCGTTTGACTTTCCTTGGAATGTTCTTGTACGTTACTTATGGCATTTTCTTTTGCAAATCACAAAAAGATTGAAAGAAATCAAGGAAAGGGCAGAGAGACACGATCACACACACACGCACGCACACACGCACGCATTCAAACACACACACACACACACACACACACACACACACACACACACACACACAAACACACACAAACACACACACACACACACACACACACCACCTTCACAAGTAAAAGACTTTGGTCATTCTGCCAAAAGTGCAGGTGGCGTCTTTCAGGTACACACGCACACACTTGGGTAGCGCGACTTTGTTGCTGCTAGTTTTTCACTGGGAGGAAGCGCCCAGACTTTCAGTGCCAGCTATGGGACATAAACACAATGACAAGGAAAATCTATAAATAAAAAAAAATTAAAAAAATTAAAAATATCCGGTGTTGCTCTTTTTCTCTGTAGCTCTTCTTATTCTTCTTCCTCTTCGTCTTTCTTCCCGTCTTTTTCTCATTGCAATTTAATTTCTCATCCTCTTACTCGTCCTTATGTTCTTCTTCTTCCGGCTATTTCTTCTTCTTCTACTTCACAACAGCTAAACACTAAAAGGTCAATCGCAACAAGCTAAAAATCAAGAGGGATAAACCTCCACAAACCAAAACATAACAAACAGAAGAAGCAAACACACTCCAACAACAAGAAAACAACTGATAAAACGAAAGCAACACATGCGCCAGCACTGTTAAACCGATTTTCTAATGCGACGTGGCACGGCATACAAATAATTAATTCATTCAATATTCCAAAACTAATATCACTTTTTAAGGCACAGCCCAGCGCTAAACCTGGCTTTTCCCCAGTTGACGGAACGTGAATGACACAAGAGAACGGCATGGAAGCCGCCATGCTAATCGTTCAAGCTGCAACGCAATATCTCGAGGATTCGCGCGAGGTTATTGTGTGTTGCACGCGATGTGCACATGCGGAAGAGATTTTTTTTTTAATCATCTCGGAGCATGGACCCTCTCCGTGTGCCATGGTGTGATTGAAGACTATCCGTTTTTCTCCATTCTGTTTTGCATTCTTTAATTTGTTTGTCTTTTCTTTCAATTTCCTCCTGCGGAAAATGTTGGAATTATAGGTGTGGGTGCGTATGGTGTGTTAGCCAGGTTCCCCATGACATTGGGTGCAAGCCGGTTTTTTTTCTGTCTTCATGTTTGAGAGAGAGAGAGAGAGAGAGAGAGAGAGAGAGAGAGGGGGAGGGAGAGAGAGAGAGACAGAGACAGAGAGACAGACACAGACACAGAGACACATAGAGAGAGGGCGAGAGAGGGAGAGATAGAGAGAAAGAGAGAGAGAGAAAGAGAGAGAGATAGGCAAACAGGCGGACAGACAGACAGACAGAGTCAGAGACAGACAGACAATGGAGAGTTCGGTAGACTTACAGAAGGACAGAGATGTAGACGGACAGACATAGACAGAAAGAGACAGACAGAGGCAGAGATAAAAAGACGGACAGACATATTGATAGACAGAGAGAGAGAGAGACAGACACGATGAGACAAGAGATGCATTTAAGACAGACAGAAAGAGGCAGACTGATACATATACACAGCACCTTCATCAAGCCTAAGTATGTATGACCTGCATACAGAATATAAACAATTAAAGACACAGTAGAATTCCAGTTGTCCGTATTGTGTTGTAATTGTGACAACATTACAGACATTCATTCAGAAAATATCAATAGTTACTGAATCGCACACACACACACACACCCGCGTCGCGTCCGCAAAGCTATTGATGCAGACAGCCAAAAACAAAGACACATCAAATTCGAGCCGAATCGAAACACTGTAAGTGTCACTGTCTTACCAATCGACCAACATCAAAAGACATAATAAAGGTGGTGAGGAGGCAAAAACAAAACAAAAACATTCTGGTGTGCTCTACTTTCGTCAAGATCAGTCAGTCAATGATGACTTACGGCATGATTTTCATTGACCGGATTTCACCGTTGATTCCAAAGACAAAACTTGTGTGTCACTTCGAGGAGAAAAGCAAACCCGAATTTGCCATTTTCTGGCCAAGAAGCTGCTCTAAAACGTGGTTATGCAACTATTAACACGCAGCATGTACCAGGAAGCCTGCAAGGCATTGGTAATCAATCCTCATTTCTGCAATCAAAACATGTAACTGTTAATATAATAGAGTTGTATAATTATGCAACAATAACGTTTTAAAAAGTCGACATTAAGGCATTTTATAACGAGTCTTGATTGTTACTTTCAGACTACTTCTGTAAGGCCTGTTTGATCAGCGCACATTATTTTGACTTTACAAACTGTGGTCACTGTTGTAATGGTCGAAAGACAAATATCTTTCTTTTCTTTATTTGGTGTTTAACGTCGTTTTCAACCACGAAGGTTATATCGCGACGAGGGAAAGGGGGGAGATGGGATAGGGGAAAGGGGGGGGGAGATGGGATAGAGCCACTTGTCAATTGTTTCTTGTTCACAAAAGCACTAATTAAAAAATTGCTCCAGGGGCTTGCAACGTAGTACAATATATGACCTTACTGGCAGAATGCAAGTTTCCAGCACAAAGGACTAAACATTTCTTACATACTGCTTGACTAAAATCTTTACAAACATTGACTATATTCTATACAAGAACCACTTAACAAGGGTAATAAGGGAAGAATTTTATGGGTGAGAAAAGGAAAGTAAAAGGACTTTGGGGAGGCAGAAATAAAGAAACAAGAAAAAGATCCTAATTAGGTTCACGGCATCAAGAGTGATGCGACCTTCTCTCAGAAGTTAGTAGAGAAGGCTCCCCCATCCACCACCCGGGGGACGCGCCTCTACGCCAATTAGGGGGCGCGAGGAAGACAAATATACAAACAAGATACATAGTATACCGCTATGCGCAATCCTTCTCGTGATAACGGTTCTGCTAACTATCCCTGATCTTCCCCCCAGCGCGCTCCCTTATACCCCCATTCCACACATCCGTTCTAGCCCAGTTCCGTTCCCAGCCGTCCTGCCACAACAATGAGACGCTGCGCAAACGGCCGTTTTTGGCATCTTTGAGCTGCGCCTGACCATAGTGGCAGCCGTCCTCAGGACGGCTGGGAAGGGAAGCTAGAACGGATGTGTGGAATGCGGGTATGACAACTCAGTGTGTGAGAGCGCTAGCGTTGCGTTACCATTGCATTAAGTTCCATTAACGATCCATAAGTTCCGTTGCAGATGTGTTAAGGTACCATTACCGTTCATTTGGAAAGGGCGGGGAATGGCTAACATTTTGAAAATGCAGCCCGAATTCACCCGTCCCAACCGTTCCTACCGTTCAAAGGAGTTCCGTTAACGTCCATTGGCGTTCCATTTAGGTCCCCTCCCGATCCCTCCCATTCCCGTGCCGTTCCTTGGTCGCTACGGGAACGGGACCTACAATTAGTGTAGAACAGATGTGTGGAATGGGGGTATTCGTCAGAAATTCTGTCATATTAAGCTCATATTCTTCACAGAAAGCAGTTAGGCTGCTGAATTTTATTTATATCAAAGTTGAGGGAAGGTCTTATTCAAATGCAAAAGCGGTCCTTAAGGGCCGACCACATTTGGCCGCCGTTTTACGCTCTATGCGCCGCAGGCCGTTTTGTGCGTCGCGCGGGATTTGCCGAGTGGCCACACATCGACGATTTTTTTCACAACGCGATATCAGTGGAGCGGGTCACCTGACAAGAAGGTTCAGTTGCGTTCGACTGCCGCGCCGCGAGC
>NC_090245.1:30504409-30521909 GCF_037325665.1 Littorina saxatilis | reverse complement strand
TCTGGACAATTGCTTCTGGACCCAAGTTGTCAGACAAGATCTTGTCTTGAGATCGTCAGTCGCGTCCCTTGGGGAGTAGTATTTTCGTGAAAAAAAATGTGTTCCATGGAAAGAGGAGGGAGGGGGAGAGGAAGGAGGGGTGAGAGGGAGGGAGGGGGAGAGGGGTGGTGTTGAAAATTGGAAGGGGAAGAGGGAGGAATGGTTGGATATATCAGAGGGTGAAGTGGACATAGAAAAGCAAAGAGGAAGCTTTATTAGATTATATAGCTATTCTGATGGACACGTGGGGGAATTCGGGGGCTGTGATTGGATGGTCTCTTCCGATCATCAAAGCATAATGCTACGGAAGTCGACCATTTTTGCCAATATCCAAAAGCATATTGTCAATAACAAAGACGCATGGTTCCGGTTTACCCATCTGTACCACACGATGTTTCACTGATCGACAACAGCATACACTGACAACTTGAAATTCTTCTCGGGAATGTTTTTCAGCTTTACAAATGTCGATAGCATACCCTTTTCTTCTAACTTCCCGATGAAACAGGACTAAACCTATTATTTTCTGTCCCTAAACACCACAAAATGCCCAAAGTCGAAAGATGTAGTACAAACAGGGGAGTAAAACGGAACAGCCGTTTTTGTGTGCCTGTGAGCTTAGTTCACAGTTGCCGACTGACACAAACTTTCGCATTCGGCTTTTCTTATCTCGTAACTCCACACTAAATACCCCACTTCCCCTCTGAACTATTGATGTACAACCCATGGCACGAACATTCATGTAGTCGTTTATAACTGAGTTTGAAAAATTCGCTTCATGACGAGACAAGTATATAAATGCCATTCACCCAAACTGAAAACGTCGCTGCCGTCTGCTCGCTTTGTACGGATTAGCTGTTCTCTTTTCCTCCCCTTGTTGCATCCTAGTTCTTAAGATGTTTCTAGTTTTCCGTTGATGTTGTGTTTTGGTCTTCTTCATAAGTAGTCTTGTTCAAAATGTAAAAAAACTCAAACTTCTTTTTGTTGTATACGAATGAACTAATAAAAAGCTGTTTAACAGCTGTGTTGTCAAATCGAGTTTTTTTCCATAGTCAGTGTGGCGCCTGCGCAAAACTAATGCGCATAAGAAACGGCGTCTGCTTTCAAAACCTGAGATCAACGCATCGACGCAAAAACTGTCATTGTGTAAGTTTGGAACAACAAATAAAGGTCAGAACAGCTATATAATCGCTATTGTATTTTCAAGGCAGAGTAAGCCTCCCGTAAACCATCACAGATACGGTCAGGCTTTTACACACAGTACAAACACCCTTTCATTTAAACACTCACCAATTGAGAACATCCTAGGTGCCCTCCGTAAAGAGCGAACAATTTTCAAAGAATTTATTTTTGCGTGGTTTATCTTACCCCTGAGCCATCGTGAACCCGTGTGATCCAGTTTTCCCTTTTCACAATGCAGTCGTCATAGTTAGTCATTTGAATGCGACTCGACGTGAGCTTATCTACAAAAGCACGTTTTTTATGCACGAAACAACGGCTGTGGTTCACAAGAACTCTAGCGATGGCTTTTGACTGTTGAGAGGAACGGCGATTTGCACTGATAAAACCGTCGTCTGCCGCACGACCCTTGCGTGACCCTGCTTCCGGACTTTTCTTTTTTTAAACTTTCACAACTTCGAATTGTTCTGATCTTGTCTTGATGAAAAACGAATTCTTTTATGATTAAAGAATGTTTGTGTAACAAGCTGTCAATTTATTATTTAGATTTTAAAAGTTAGGTCTAGCACCAAAACGAGGCGCCATTGTTGTAGAGGACCAAGTCCACGAAAATAAATTCTTGGAAAATGTCTCACGCTCGACAGAAAGCAGCCAGGATGTTCCCGTTCGGTGAGCGTTCAAATGGAAGTATGCTTGTACTGTATTTAGACGCTCGGGGAGCTCTGTGATGGTTTACGGGAGGCTTACTGTGCCTTTAAGCGTAGCAATAGGGTCCGATATTTAGACTCGAACAAGTATAATGCGACTCGTCTTCGACGCGACTCGTCGGCATTATACTTGTCTCGTCTAAATATCGGACCCTATTGCTACGCTGAAAACACAATAGCTGTTAATCTTGAACTCTACTGTTGTAAATTCAGGCAACGTTTTTGTGTGCTGCAATATAAGCCAGCCTGTGAATTTGCATAATTTGTTTTTTTAAGCACAAACATTCATTTAAACTGCCATTCTGGTTATGGAATGAACTGTACAGATGCAATTTATTTACGTGTGATCTAGAAGGTCGGGGATCAATCCCCACTCGGGGCGAATAAAAATACTTTTTTTTTCGAGGGCTCTCTTGTCCACCCAGCTGAAAATGGGTACCTGAGTCTTGTTAGGCCCGAAGAAGGCACAACACAGCGAGGGGAGATATGAGATCGGCACCGCTCTAATAAAGCTGGCTCTGGAAAAGTTTAGATCTGTAACATTATCGCTCTGCCACGATCAACCATGATTGTTGGATTATACCTTCACCTTTAGTGTTTAGAAGTAAAACATCGAATTGGCCATTTTGAGAACAGAACTGAGAGCTAAAGGGAAGCAAAAATGGTACCCGAAAACATGCTTTTTCTTTAACCAACAACACACAAATGACCGAATTATTATCATTTTTGGAGCTCATCCCGTCATTTAATGTCACTGAAGTCATTCTTTGCAATGATAACACGGACTTTTGTCAGATATAACACAATAATTGCACTGGATTGCGAACTTTGAATTGACTCTAAACAAAAAGATTACCCTTCTTATGCCCCTGGAATTGCATGTCATTTCTGTTCTTACCGAGAAGAATAAAGGAGTGGGGGGGTGCTGGTGAGGGCTGGTTGAATGTTTAAGATGGTTAATTAAAGGTGGACATAGGATAAGAGAAAGGAAGCCTCTATTTCATGGTAGTTTTCACCGAGACAGGAAAGTTCTGTTGCGTTCGTAAGACAAAAAGTGTGGACTTTCGTTCATTAATAATAGTACATGACGGATACGAGAAAACAAAAGTCGAAAGAAAAAAAGAAAGAAGAAACAAGTCGCGTAAGGCGAAATTACTACATTTAGTCAAGCTGTGGAACTCACAGAATGAAACTGAACGTAGTCCGCCGCTAGTGCAAAAGGCAGTGAAAGTGACGAGCCTGTTTGGCGCGGTAGCGATTGCGCTGTGCTTCATAGCACGCTTTACTGTACCTCTCTTCGTTTTAACTTTCTGAGCGTGTTTTTAATCCAAACATATCATATCTATATGTTTTTGGAATCAGGAACCGACAGGGAATAAGATGAAATAGTTTTTAAAACGATTTCGGAAATTTAATTTTGATCATAAATTTTATCTTTTTAATTTTCAGAGCTTGTTTTTAATCCAAATATAACATATGTATATGTTTTTGGAATCAGAGAATGACGCAGAATAAGATGAAATTGTTTTTGGATCGTTTAATAAAAAAAATAATTTTAATTACAAGTTTCCGATTTTTAATGACCAAACTCACTCATTAGTTTTTAAGCCACCAAGCTAAAATGCAATACCAAACCCCGGCCTTCGTCGAAAATTGCTTTGCCAAAATTTCAATCAATTTAATGGAAAAATGAGGGTGTGACAGTGCCGCCTCAACTGACTTTTACAAAAAGCCGGATATGACGTCATCAAAGGTATTTATCGAAAAAATGAAAAAAAAAGTCCGGGGATATCGTACCCAGGAACTCTCATGTCAAATTTCATAAAGATCGGCCCAGTACTTTAGTCTGAATCGCTCTACACACACAGACAGACAGACAGACAGACACACACACACACACACACACACACACACACACACACACACACACACACACACACACACACACACACACACACACACACACACACACATACACCACGACCCTCGTCTCGATTCCCCCCTCTAGATCTATGTTAAAACATTTAGTCAAAACTTGACTAAATGTAAACAAGTCGCGTAAGGCGAAAATACAATATTTAGTCAAGTAGCTGTCGAACTCACAGAATGAAACTGAACGCAATGCCATTTTTCAGCCGTATACTCGTAGCATCGTCAGTCCAGCGCTCATGGCAAAGGCAGTGAAATTGACAAGAAGAGCGGGGTAGTAGTTGCGCTAAGAAGGATAGCACGCTTTTCTGTACCTCTCTTTGTTTTAACTTTCTGAGCGTGTTTTTAATCCAAACATATCATATGTATATGTTTTTGGAATCAGGAACCGACAAGGAATAAGATGAAAGTATTTTTAAATTGATTTGGACAATTTAATTTTGATAATAATTTTTATATATTTAATTTTCAGAGCTTGTTTTTAATCCGAATATAACATATTTATATGTTTTTGGAATCAGCAAATGATGGAAAATAAGATAAACGTAAATTTGGATCGTTTTATAAATTGTTATTTTTTTTTACAATTTTCAGATGTTTAATGACCAAAGTCATTAATTAATTTTTAAGCCACCAAGCTGAAATGCAATACCGAAGTCCGGGCTTCGTCGAAGATTACTTGACCAAAATTTCAACCAATTTGGTTGAAAAATGAGGGCGTGACAGTGCCGCCTCAACTTTCACGAAAAGCCGGATATGACGTCATCAAAGAAATTTATCAAAAAAATGAAAAAAATGTATGGGGATTTCATACCCAGGAACTCTCATGTCAAATTTCATAAAGATCGGCCCAGTAGTTTAGTCTGAATCGCTCTACACACACACACACAGACACACACACACGCGCACACACGCACACATGCACATACACCACGACCCTCGTTTCGATTCCCCCTCGATGTTAAAATATTTAGTCAAAACTTGACTAAATATAAAAAATGAAAAAAATGTCTGAGGATATCATACCCAGGAACACTCATGTCAAATTTCATAAAGATCGGTCCAGTAGTTTAGTCTGAATCGCTCTACACACACACACAGACAGACAGACAGACAGACACACATACACCACGACCCTCGTCTCGACTCCCCCCTCTACGTTAAAACATTTAGTCAAAACTTGACTAAATGTAAAAAGAGAAAAAAAGGAGTACATAAAGTACTGCGCTCAGGCACCTTTGCAGTCGACAAAAAATGTGGACTTGCGTTCACTAATAATAGTATATGACGGATAAAAAAAAAGTCGAAAGAAAGAATGAAAGAAAGAAAGAAAGAGAAAACAAGTCGCGTAAGGCGAAAATACAATATTTAGTCAAGTAGCTGTCGAACTCACAGAATGAAACTGAACGCAATGCCATTTTTCAGCAAGACCGTATACTCGTAGCATCGTCAGTCCACCGCTCATGGCAAAGGCAGTGAAATTGACAAGAAGAGCGGGGTAGTAGTTGCGCTAAGAAGGATAGCACGCTTTTCTGTACCTCTCTTTGTTTTAACTTTCTGAGCGTGTTTTTAATCCAAACATATCATATGTATATGTTTTTGGAATCAGGAACCGACAAGGAATAAGATGAAAGTGTTTTTAAATTGATTTCGACAATTTAATTTTGATAATAATTTTTATATATTTAATTTTCAGAGCTTGTTTTTAATCCGAATATAACATATTTATATGTTTTTGGAATCAACACATGATGGAGAATAAGATAAACGTAAATTTGGATCGTTTTATAAATTTTTTTTTTTTTTTACAATTTTCAGATGTTTAATGACCAAAGTCATTAATTAATTTTTAAGCCACCAAGCTGAAATGCAATACCGAAGTCCGGGCTTTGTCGAAGATTACTTGACCAAAATTTCAACCAATTTGGTTGAAAAATGAGGGCGTGACAGTGCCGCCTCAACTTTCACGAAAAGCCGGATATGACGTCATCAAAGACATTTATCAAAAAAATGAAAAAAACGTTCGGCGATTTCATACCCAGGAACTCTCATGTCAAATTTCATAAAGATCGGTCCAGTAGTTTAGTCTAAATCGCTCTACACACACACACACACACACACACAGACACACACACACACACACACACACACACACACGCACATACACCACGACCCTCGTTTCGATTCCCCCTCGATGTTAAAATATTTAGTCAAAACTTGACTAAATATAAAAAATACTGCACTCAGGCACCTTTGCAGTCGACTTGTTCTCAAACAATAAATGTCTAGCTGCTTCTTGCTTCACTATGTTTTTTGCATTATTTTTGTGTGTCCTCGGGGAAATATTCACAAAATTGCGTGTCTCGTGAGTGATGCTAGAAACCGCTGCACAAGGGGAAGGTTTTCTTGAATTTTTGTACCATGGATCGTCTACGATACACGACGAAGAATAACATAAATGTGAACAGTTACAGACACTCACAAAAAATGCTCCTTGTTTTAAACGCAAGAAGTGGTCCCTGCGGTGATATTGCGTAGTTCAGTGGATCCCCCCTAGTTAAGACTTCCTCCATTTTAAGAGCATGTTTTCTTAGACTTTTTGTTCTTAACCTTTGTAAATTTACCCCCATTTTAAGACTCCCTCCTTTTTGCATTTAGTCAAGTTTTGACTAAATGTTTTAACATAGAGGGGGAACTTCGAGACGAAGGTCGTGGTGTATGTGTGTGCGTGTGTGTGTGTGTGTGTGTGTGTGTGTGTGTGTGTGTGTGTGTGTGTGTGTGTGTGTGTGTGTGTGTGTGTGTGTGTGTGTAGAGCGAATCAGAGCAAACTACTGGACCGATCTTTATGAAATTTTACGAGAGTTCCTGGGCATGATATCCCCAGATGTTTTTTTCATTTCTTGAATAAATGTCTTTGATGACGTCATATCTGGCTTTTTGTAAAAGTTGAGGCGGCACAGTTACACCCTCATTTTTCAATACAATTGATTGAAATTTCAGCTTGGAGGCTTAAAAATTAATTGATGACTTTGGTCATTAAAAATCTAAAAATTGTAATTAAAATTATATTTTTATAAAATGATCCAAAATTACGTTCATCTTATTCTTCATCATTTTCTGATTCCAAAAACATATAAATATGTTATTTTCGGATTAAAAAAAAAGCAAGCTCTAAAAATTAAAAATATAAAAATTATTATTAAAATTAAATTTCCGAAATCGATTTAAAAACAATTTCATCTTATTCCTTGTCGGTTCCTGATTCCAAAAACATATAGATATGATATGTTTGGATTAAAAACACGCTCAGAAAGTTAAAACGAAAACAGGTACAGAAAAGCGTGCTATGCATATAAGAGGCCTTCAAGGTTTCATCGAGCAGTGCCTCGGCTTCATGGTTAAGGCCAGACAGATGCAGAGTCCTCTCGACCTGATCGACTCCCTCTCAGCTACATACACACAACTCTCCAACACCAAGGTTGAACGCTTCATTCCGGGCGGCGCCACTCTGGCGCTGGGCGCCCTTGCTGGTGCCAAGCAGTTGTCCGTGACGGATATGAAAGCTGTCAAAACCACTTTTTAACCTATTTTAAATCTGCCCTTTAACTTACCTTCTTTGTGCGTGTTAAAATGGCTGAACAAAGTGAAAGCGGTCACGGATTTATCATATTACAGTGGAACTGTCGCTCTATCAACTCTAACTTCTCTCAGCTATATAATTATATATCAAATCACTCTGCTGACATCTTAGTTATCCAGTCAGTCAAGAGAAAACGCTCCCTACTGCCTTCTATAGATGGTTTTGACTTCCCTCCCATAGTAGAGCAAAAGGGCTCAGGGCAACTCATTCAAACAGCTATTTATCTAAAGTCTTCCTTAAATTACAAACCCTTTGCACCTCTCATCCCTAGTTCAGAAAATCTCAGTACATGTGCTGTTGAAATCGAAATAAAAGGATCCAAAAACCTCAACATAGTTAACATATATTACCCCCACGGGTGTAATAAAAAAGGAACTACCGACTGGCTAAAATCCCTGGATCATGGCAGGGCACACTGGTGCGTGATGGGTGATTTTAATAATCACCACCCTCTGTGGGACTCTGCTAACCCTAGATACAAACATGCCAATAGCAACCTTGCTGACGTCATTTTGGAAACTGACTTTTGTATACTAAACGATGGCTCGGCAACCAGACTTCCAGACAGAGCTGACCATTCCCCGTCAGCAATCGATCTCTCCCTTTGCTCAAATGCCATAGTCACTGACATCGACTGGAACGTTTTCCCGGACGCCCTCGGCTCCGATCACTTACCCATTGTTCTTACCTTCCGCCACTTCGCCCCTAATCGCAATAACTCGGAGGTCAGAAAAAAGTACAATTACAAACAGGCAAATTGGGACAGCTTCCGTGCGGAGCTCGAGGGTGTCAGGGAGGAAACTCTCCTTACGGATGACATCGAAGCCTCTTACAATAACATACGTCAATGTATACTCACTGCTGCCAATAATCACATTCCGCTTAAATCAGTAAATCCTAACTGTAAGGCCAAAAGGAATGAGTGGTGGAATGCAGACTGTGATGAAGCCTTGGCAAACAAGCGATATCACATTAGGACATATCTCAGGCACTGCTCAGACGCTAACTTCACGAATATGAAGTCAGCTGAAATACAATTTAACCAGATCACCGCTGAGGCTAAACTTCAAAACTGGGAAAACTTTGTCCACAAAGAAACTAAAGATTACAAAGACTGTGGCAAAATCTGGAAGAAAATCCGCAGATTTAAATGTAGATACAGAACTAAAGAAAAGCCACTACTATCGGGTGATAAAATGACCACAACTGACTCTGAAAAGGCAAACCTATTAGCAGATACCTTTGCCAAAAATAGTCAATCAAAATCCCTAGATACTGAACGACTCAATTATAGGTTAGATCAGGAGAAGGGTTTCACATACCCCCCAGATGACAACCAGTTGCCTATAAACTGCATGTTTAAGGCAAAAGAAGTCCAAAACGCCATCTCTTCTGTGAAAGACCCAAAAAAATCCACAGGTTTAGACCCAATATCATATCACATGATAAAACATCTACCACCTAACTTTGTTAAGTTGCTCACTCAGTTTTTCAACCTATGCTGGTTAAAGGATACTATCCCCGCAGCGTGGTCAGACTCACAAGTAGTAGCAGTATTGAAGAGCGGAAAACCGGGCAATCTACCTGGCAGTTACCGCCCCATATCACTAACCCCCCACCTCAGCAAGATCTTTGAGCGTGTGGTGAACCAGAGGCTGGAGTTCCACCTCAATAAACACAATATCATTCCTACATGCCAGGCAGGTTTTAGGCAAGGTCGTTCGTGTGCGGACCACATTGTGCACGTCACTGAAAAAATCAAAAAGACCTTGGCACATAGTAATAACTCTCTTCTTGGAACCTTCTTTGATATTAAATCTGCGTACGACAGCGTCTGGCATGCTCGTCTACTCCTAAAACTCGGCAGAATCGGTGTCTCTGGCCACATGTACCAATTCATCAAAAACTTCATCAGCAATCGCAAGATGTCTGTCCGAGTGGGCTCTTCGGTGTCCGAAACCCATGCGCTGGACATGGGGGTTCCCCAGGGCAGTATCATCGCGCCAAACTTATTCAGCATCATGCTCTATGACATTACTTCTGTTAAGGTTGACGGTGCCAGTGTACTTCTGTATGCGGACGACCTCGCCTTAATAGACACTAATAGACCACGCCATAACAGAGTTACCAACACTGTTGACTTATCTTCTTACCAAACTAAAATCGACAACCTCTGTCAATATATGTACACCAACGGCTTCCAACTAGCCTCAAATAAAACAGTCTTTCTTGTTGTCTCCCGTAGACAACTGTACAGGAACTGCAGTATAAAGATAGGTTGTGATATTATCAAACCGAGCTCAGAAGTTAAGTTCCTCGGCGTTATCATCGATACCCGACTTAACTGGACCAGTCATATCGAACATCTGATCAATAAGGCCAACAAGGATCTTTATATCATACGTTACCTGGCGTCCCAATCCTGGGCCAGAGGACGTAAGTGTGTCACAGAGGTAGTGCGGGCATTAATTCGCTCCCGCCTCCTTTACGGGTGCGAAGCTTATTTCGCGACGCGCCCGGCGCTCATGAAAAAACTGGCTATTATAGAGTGCAGGGCGCTCAAAATAGCTCTGGGACTCTGGTGTAAGAGTCGAGTCTACAGCGAGTGTGGGTGGCTGCCCCTTGTGGATGAGATAAAACTCCGTTCAGCTCAGTATGCTGTCAGAGCCCACGCGGTAGAGAACTCTGCCTGCGAGGTCCTGACTGACTTTTTTCCTCAGCACCAAAATTATGAGGCCAACACCAAACATAGCACTCAACTCTTGGCCAAAACGCTACCCTTATCCGACACAGTAAACCGCATTCTAGCCGATAGCGGGGTGAAGGTCAGTGAGCTGGCCAGGGTCCCCCCGCCCTCCTACCCGCCTTGGCTTGAGGAAACCCCTACTATCATATACGACAGTGAAGATAATACTACCAAAAAAGATAACCCCGTCTACCTAGCTACTGTTACAAAAGAAACCCTAAACTACAAATTCTCGGAGCATTTAAAAGTCTTTACTGACGGATCCAAATTTGCAGACGGCAGCGTTGGCTGCGCCTTTGTGATCCCAGATCTCAAAATCTCAAGGAAATATACTCTTAATAAAGACATCTCCATATTCTCAGCCGAGCTATTTGCCTTGCTCATGGCATGCACTTTTATAAATGACCTCCCAGTCACACCGCGTGCGGTAGTTTTCTGCTCTGACTCGCGCTCTTCATTACAAGCTCTGCATCGAAACACATCAAATCGGGCAGAGCTACAAAGAGAAATCCTCTTTATATGTCACCAGTTAATCTCATCCGGCACATCCGTGTCATTTCTCTGGGTCCCCTCTCACGTAGGGGTCCGGGGAAATGAACTGGCGGATGTCGCTGCCAAAGAAGCGGCAGAATCTAGCCCAGCTAACACTAACATCGGCTACTCAGTAACCGAGTTCTACAGTAAAATCCGTAAACTCATTCGAAGTCAGTACGTAACATCTCTGTCCTATCAACCCATTGATATGAACGATCTACACCCCGATCTCCCAACAAACCTCCTCACTATCTTCAGACGCCTCCGTGCCGGCGGCTGCCGCTTCCATATCTTTAACAAGTCCTGCCATTGTGGAGAACCCTATTCATTTCAACACATTTTCGCTCCATGCGCTACAAATAGAATTACCTTTAAAACCTTATATGACCATATGCAGCTCCATGGTCTGAGTCCCCAGGATTATCTGCGCAGTAGCAGTTCTCTAGGCTGGTCACACAGCTTGCTGCTGTGCCGACTGGTCAGGGACTCGGACATGGGGCTGTGGGTATAACTAAGCCCAGATTATCACATCAGCGTGTTTCAGTTTGAGGTCGAGTGGCTCCCGCCATCCCTCCTGATTCCAGCGACTACCTTCTAGACAACATATCCTCACCCAAGGCCCACTAGTCGCCAAACTGTACATATTGTTTTTATTACCACGGCCTTCGTGGCTTACATCTTAATCCTTTTATTTGTAAAAAGTTTTGAGATTTATTGTTCGTGTTCCTCTTACTTGCTCATCTATTTGGTTTTATTGGTGATCCTGAAAGGTTCCACTTTTTAACTCGATTTGAAATAAAATAAAAAAATAATATTACAAGCCCGTTATTCAAGACATAGAATACAGACTTATAATTCTTACCAAGAAACATCTTAACTACTTTTCATTTTAACAAATTCCACAGAGCATTATCAACTCAACCCCACCCCCTGCCCTCCTCTCCTTATTTTTTGTTTCTTTCTTTCCTCTTTTTGAAAGCGGACAAACACTCAAGTCCTTAATGGCTCAAAACCGTAGGACTTTTAATATTAATTTTAACTGTCTGTATGTTCTGGCATTTGAGAAGCCACAACAGATAATATAGGGCTAAGAAATAAGCTCTAAAATTCTCAATCCCGTTTGACAGGTCTTCGCCTTCAAAGGTGATTGTGGTGAACCGCCACGCTGTCTGTCTCTGTCTCGCGATTCACCCCGGCGAAGCCGGGTATTCCTCTAGTGCTATATATGTTTCCTCTTTCAATTTCTAAATGTAACTCGAATTCCAGTGTTTTTACGTCGATTACCAAAAGACATGTCAGCCACAAGTATCTGCTAAATTAGTTAAAGAAAAACGCTCATTCTGCACAAAACGTAGTCAGGCGTTTTTGGTAATTGTTCAAGTTATAGGATGCCTTTATTCTGTGTAAAACCCTGGACAAATCTGTGAACTTGAACATAAACAGAATCGTTGCACACGAGGAACGCATCTTTATGTCATTATCATTACAGTCACAGAAGCTTGGGATGCAGTGGTCATGACCTGGTATTTGGATGCCCTGTCGTGACCTGGTATTTGGATGCCTTGTCGTGACCTGGTATTTGGATGCCCTGTCGTCACCTGGTATTTGGATGCCCTGTCGTGACCTGGTATTTGGATGCCCTGCCGTCACCTGGTATGTGATGCCCTGTCGTCACCTGGTATTTGGATGCCCTGTTGTGACCTGGTATTTGGATACCCTGTCGTGACCTGGTATTTGGATGCCCTGTCGTCACCTGGTATTTGGATGCCCTGTCGTCACCTGGTATTTGGATGCCCTGTCATCACCTGGTATTTGGATGCCCTGTTGTGACCTGGTATTTGGATGCCCTGTCGTGACCTGGTATTTGGATGCCCTGTCGTGACCTGGTATTTGGATGCCCTGTCGTGACCTGGTATTTGGATGCCCTGTTGTCACCTGGTGTTTGGATGCCCTGTCGTCACCTGGTATTTGGATGCCCTGCCGTCACCTGGTCTTTGGATGCCCTGCCGTCACCTGGTGTTGGGATGCCTTGTCCTCACCTGGTATTTGGATGCCCTGTCGTGACCTGGTATTTGGATGCCCTGTCGTGACCTGGTGTTTGGATGCCCTGTCGTCACCTGGTATTTGGATGCCCTGTCGTCACCTGGTATTTGGATGCCCTGCCGTCACCTGGTGTTTGGATGCCCTGTCGTCACCTGGTATTTGGATGCCCTGTCGTCACCTGGTATTTGGATGCCCTGTCGTCACCGTATTTTTGCGGTTTGATCCTTTTCCAACTTTGGCTTCTTCCTAAATCCGAACGGAAAAAAACGTTTTTGGCTAGACTGAATGGCTTCTGCCAATGAATAAGAAGCTCGTCTGACCGAAGTGACATTTGCCAACTGCCCTAGTTTTCACACGTATTGACCTATAGCATCCGTTCATGCCAATTTGTCATTGCTTTTAATTAAAATATTGTTTTCTCTTTTAAGTCTGATGAAAATTCCTGTCTCCGTGATGGAGATTGCAGTTTAAAAAAAATGGTTCCCTTTCAGATTAGTTTCTCTTTTTCTAACATTCAGTGTGATTTACATTCAAAGTGTATCTTTTCCTTAGTTTATTTTTTCCTGAGCCAGATGGACACTCCAGTCTCTGCGATGAACTTGGTGGCAGTGGGCCGAAGGTCCTCCAGACTGCCGTTGAGCTTCCGGGTCACTGGCGTTGGGTCTGGCCATGTCGTCTTTCCGAGTGCCTCGTGGAGCAGGTGTTCTGTTATCTGGGCTGAGGTATCCAAACCGAAATTGGGTGCCATCCAAACGGGAGAGAACAAACCGCGGAGTCTGATTCGTTAAAATCACAGCAAATCTCAATTTCAACCAATCCAACTCCGCGGCTGGCTCCCGAGCTAGCGGTTGGTAACTTTCTTGTGCACCTCAGTCCTGGTGGCTAGTCCCGCAGTGGGACTGCTCCGTTTTTAAACTGCATGAAATGAAAGATGCAAGAGAATTCTATTTTCACACTCGTTTTTTGTCTCTGTGATATTTACTGTGCAGAGCATTTGCAAAAAATGTCTATGTTCAATATTTCGGGACAAAATAGTTTAATGCTTATCGGACAAAACATGCTAGCTTCCTTGTGCATAATGCAGGCCTTTCTTCCGTAAAAAATGTAATTTATTTTTCGTTGTCATCTGTTTGTGCTTCTTTTTCTTCCAGCCACTTACCTAAATCTTTAAAGATAAAATGTGTCTATTCGCGTTCTTCGTCTGCTTTTTCTCCTTTTCCTCTTCCGCCATATCTTCCTCCATATCTACCTCCTGTGACATCCTCCACCTCCTCTTCTTCTTCTTCTTCTTCTTCTTCTTTTTCTTCTTCTTCTTCGGTTGATGACACAACCCTGAAGCACATTTTCTCTGTGCTTGAAACACTTTCCAAACTAAATTTATTCCTAAAATTTTCTGCAAGATTGAAGTCCCTCTTTTTCCATCTCGAACCAATTTCCTCGAGTTGTAGCATATTTCCTCGACACAGTAATTCGCTCGGGGCGAGCCTCTGCGGCGTACCGAGCGAAGGTCAGGAATCAAAAACATGCAAGGGTTTCCTTTCATTTTATTTTTATCCACCCCCTTATTGAAAATCCATGACTGAAATTATCGTCTAGTTTCCCTGCGTCTCGTATGGAAGTCGCAAAATGTCTCGAAGCGGCGTGCGGAGTATATAAGAAAAGCGGAAAGGGAAGGTTTTGATTCCTTCACCTTTATTCTCCACATTTCCGGCAAGGATATGACGTATTTCCGGAAATGGCGAATGGTGCTCAATAACGCGAAGAAATAGATTGCTGATCATCTGTTCTTGTCCCAGCAATTATTTTGAGACATGCGTCTGTCGCTGTGTCATGTTCTTGGTTTATACCTCGTTGAATGTCTCTGTCTGATCCATTTGATCAAGTCCGTCTTGTCGGCTTTCTGCCACGGTGAAGTGGATTTGTCTGTCTCCCTGTCTGACAGTCAGTGTCTGCCTGTGTAGCTTCCTTGTACTGTGTGTATCTGTGTGTGAATGAGTGCGTGCGTGCGTTCGTACGTGCGCACGCGTGTGTGTGTGTGTGTGTGTGTGTGTGTATGTGTGTGTGAGTGTATGTGTGTGTGTGTGTGTGTGTGTGCGTGTGTGTGTGTGTGTGTGTGTGTGTGTGTGTGTGTGTGTGTGTGTGTGTGTGTGTGTGTGTGTGTGTGTGTGTGTGTGTGTGTTTTTTTTGCTCTCACAGCCGCAAGTGTAAAGCAATGAAAGTCAAAACAGTAGGCCCCCTAAACGAACTGAAAGTTACAGTTGAGATGACCCGTTTGCATTGAAAAGCATGAACGCTCGCGTTTTCGAACTGACCTGTATCCCACACGTGTATATTTGATCCTAACAGGGTAGATTATTCCAAACTTTCATGTCAGGATCGGTGTGCCCATAGCTCGGAAGGGGAGCTAACTTGTAACCTTCCGATAGCTCATGCTTATGCTTTTGACCAAAATACTTCATCATAATATAGTACCTCCTGTCATTTATGTAGTGAGCTGTTTATGGTAGCACAGATGAGTAATCGTATGCAATCGAATTTTGGATTTCATTGATAATCAGGCGAAATTAACCGGACGTGGAACAGTTGTTTACTCTGTCACAAAGATGTGGGTATGATATTTGTGAGGTGAAACCACGTCGTGTTTTTAACCTCCCTAATTATTGAAGTGCGATGCGTAGGGGACAGGAGAAGTGTTATCACGAGTTTTGTGCGTTGCACGAGAAAACCCAAGTTTGACATGAGTTGTGTTTATGAGAAATGTAGCTGGTCTGGGTTTAATAACGTCACAACGTTGTAGATGCTCGACAGAGAAGGGTGTCTGGCGTTTGTCAAGTTTGTCGGGGACAAACACTCTTTCAAGAGACGGGTCTCTTAAGGTAAATGATTTACTATGTTGTATATTACTGAAGCTTGAATATATAGCTGGAATGTAAATGTTAGTGTATACAAAGTGCACTAAATTCTAGTGTGAAGTTATCAGGGTTTTTGTTGGGAAAGTTCTTGAACAT
The DNA here is from genome assembly GCF_037325665.1 of Littorina saxatilis. Classification (NCBI taxonomy): domain Eukaryota; kingdom Metazoa; phylum Mollusca; class Gastropoda; order Littorinimorpha; family Littorinidae; genus Littorina; species Littorina saxatilis. Next base: position 30,506,084 of record NC_090245.1, on the reverse strand, counting down.
AAATGTTGTTACGCATTTATGTTATGTTTAAGACGGTGATGCTATGTATGGTAGTGTTATTCATAGATTAAGTATAGCGTGGATATTGAATGTGGACGGAATGTGAATGTAGAATGAACGAGAATGCCTGAGATGATACATGAATGTTGTGGAAGAAGATATGGTTTAAGAGAATGTTGTATTAAGACTTGGGTTAATTCTTTAGGAGTTTCCATGAGGAGTTTTCCCTGGCGTGGACAAGGAACGGACCTTACACGGGAGAATGCGGAGCGATGGTGGGGGAAGAGACCACATCGGCGCAGAGATGGCTAGACGGAGGAGTCTTCATCGTTACCGGTCGTAGAGACGACGGTTATTTTCGCTAATGGCGGAAGTGTTTCTCGGGGAGAAACGTGAAAGGTGTGTGTTGGCACCTATAAGGAGAGTTTCTGGGAATTCATCATCTACGGGGTTAAGCGAGAGAAGGATGTGTAAATGACGACATGCAGTGAGCCGTGATACGAACTCGTGAGTGTCTGTCAGCACTTTATCTTGTGCGTTAATCTATCTTTGAGAACGTATCTTTATACTATGTATTTACATGCATTGAGTGAATGCTATATGTTTGTGTGAACTGTGTGTTCGAGAAGTTGATTCGTATTGATGTATTTGAAGTGAAGAATTGTGTTATATTTTGGTGAGGAAATAATAAGTCTGCATCCTCCCAAAATTCTGTGTTTGGAGTGTGTTGGTGTGAAGTTTGAAGTCAGTGTAAAAAGATAGGGCAGAACACGTTTTTATAAAAGATCCTTTATTCACACTACAATCCACTTCATGACATACTCTCATTTTTCAGACTCTTCCGTTCGCTCGGGGCTCGCTCCACCGGGATATCGGACCAACGTCAAGATTCAACAAGTTGTATGGGTTTTCTTTTATTTGTATCCCCTTTCATTGAAAACCCACCGAAAAAAATATCGTCTTAAAGCTTGTTATTTCAGTATGTGAACCCCAAAAAAACTGGAAGCGATCGACTTGCGAGAATATTCGAAAGACGTGAAGGAGGGTTAAATTCTGTGAACATTATTCTCCACGTTTCCGGCGAGGATATGACGTGTTTCCGGTGATGGCAGATGATGATTGTGATCAATAATGCTGAGTGGAAAAAAGGCCGACAATAAAAGTGAGACATGCGTCCATCGTTGTGTCTTGGCTTATAGTTCGTTCGATATGTCCTGCCTTCCTTCCTGCTGTCTGTCTGTCTGTCTGTCTGTCTGCTTGCCTGTCTGTCTGTCTGTCTGTCTGTGTAAATATGTCTGCCTGTCAGTCTTTCTGCCTGCCTGACTGTCTGGCTGTCCAGGTACTTCTGTCTGACAGTGGGTGTGTTAGTGTGTGTCTGTCTATATGTCTGCCTGTCCATCTGTCTCCAGCTCTCTGCACGTATCTAAATCTGTGTGGGTGCCTTTTCAAGTGTCAAATTAGTCGCTTCTTGAAAGTTATTTGTGCAGGCAGAGGTAATCTCTTGAACAGATTTAGCTGCTAGTCGAGCTCTTAGTGTGCATTGACTTGCATTATTAGTTTGCATCCAAACGTGAAGTCAGTTTAATCCTCCAATGCAATCTCATGGGTTCCTGGACACATTCCTATACCCACGCGATTTTTTAAGTCACCGGGTCACGAAACCAAATTGATATAG
>NC_090245.1:30464409-30496909 GCF_037325665.1 Littorina saxatilis | reverse complement strand
ATGATCCGCCAACTTCGACCATTATTTTTAATAATCACTGAGACTCGGCATGTAACCTCTACGTATCCCTCTTCGCGCAGATGTTGCCTTTTGTCAATGAATAACAAAAGAACGAAAAGAAAATAGAAAACTTGCACCACGATAAACTAATGGTGTACACAAAGCATTCCAAACTTCACGGTTCATTCAGTATTAATCAAATTCACCCCAAACACACTTTGTTGCATAGTTGAACACTCTCCCTCGTTTAAGTACAACTCCAAGGGCAATAACTCTAGTCGGGGCACAGACACAATTACTCTACCCTGAAATCGCCCCGCTCCATTATTCATAAACCGTCAATCTCAGTTTCCAGACGAACATCAACAGACGACCCGCTGTTTGCGAGACGATAAAACCTAATACTAAGTGGACCCGATACGACAAATTGTGCACATAAAGCGACAAACGCACGTGCAAACCGTGATCAATATTTCATGCCAGCGCTCTGTGCAACTGACATTGTATGGCCTCGCTGCACCAGAAGGGCTAAGGTCGCTCGGTGGGGTTTCCTCGCGATATTGGCAGAAGTGGGGATTTGGACTGGAAAAAACCCTACCCCAGTTTTGCCGTAGAATATGGCGTTCGGTGAAAGTTTAATCCCACGAATGATTTAATAGAGAGCAACGCTGTGTTACGCCCCATTTTGTCGCATTAGACAAATTACGACAAAATGGGCTGATTTTGTCGGCCCATTTTGTCGCAAACGACAAAATGGGCCACCCTCATGCCCCATTTTGTCGCATTACGACAAAATGGGCCTACTCTCATACCCCAATTGGTCGTACTTTTTGAACAAGCCCGTTGCTTATAGACATGGTGTATGCAAACATTCCAATCCTTCTGTCCGTCCGTTAGTCCATCAGTCAGTCACAGAAAGACAGACAGACAGACAGATGCATGTCCCCATTAACCATTTCTGTAAAACTGGTAACATCCAAAAGGCGTTAGAACAGTTTTTGTTTTGTTTAAACAGTATTTTATTCATATATAATATATATATTAGTATATTAGGTATTACTCTTAGTATTTTATTCGTAAACAGACACATGATAATATAACAACATCATTAAGAAGGAGCACAACAAGTTTAAAACTTATGATAAGTGCTCACATAAACATGCCTGAAATTTCATGGCGGAATATGGTCAATGCGACACATTTTTTGAAAAAAGAGAAAAAAAGAAAAAAAAAGGGAAAAATAAAAGGAGAAAAACAACAAGGAAAACTTAGTTTGAATTATCGAACACAATCTGTGTCAATGCCGAAAACGAAAACAAATACAAAACGAGAACGAAAGACACCACAAAATATCAAAAAGTAGATGGGCCCCAAGTAATATATTTTTTTTTAAAAACACCATCAACATCGAACTAAGGTGTCCCAAAGCGGTTTGATTTCTCAATATAGCTTTGGACAACAACAGTAAAGTAAATTTTAAGGGGCTTATTTTCCGTCAGGTCTTAATTGCCTATATTGGACATGAATTGGTTTATACGATTCGAGTTGTACGCCCTCACGGCTTTTTGATGTTTGCGTGTTTAGGTGGTATCAGCCATCTGCACTAATGGTAGAGTGACCAAGATCTTTAACGTGCCATTATGGTGACACGGGGGTGGGAGATGGATACCGTCTCTGGGTCTGCTCATAAAGTTGACCCGTGTTCGTCCCGGCCCGGATTCGAACCAGCGACCTCTCGATCACAAGTCCAGTGCTCTACCACCTGAGCTACCCGGGCCCCCTGACAACAACAAAAATAGCACTATTTTTAAATATGGAAATGTTTGAATCACCTTCAGGATTTGTTTGTTTGTTTGTTTGCTTAACGTCCAGCCGACCACGAAGGGCCATATCAGGGCGGTGCTGCTTTGACATATAACGTGCGCCACACACAAGACAGAAGTCGCAGCACAGGCTTCATATCTCACCCAGTCACATTATTCTGACACCGGACCAACCAGTCCTAGCACTAACCCCATAATGCCAGACGCCAGGCGGAGCAGCCACTAGATTGCCAATTTTAAAGTCTTAGGTATGACCCGGCCGGGGTTCGAACCCACGACCTCCCGATCACGGGGCGGACGCCTTACCACTAGGCCAACCGTGCCGGTATCACCTTCAGGAGTGTGTCAGTATTAACAAATTCTGGAGCTAATGTACCGATTGTTGCGGTTCTTGCATCATTAAACAGGGGACATGATAACAAATAGTGAAGAACAGTTTCAGCAAAATAACCACAAGAACATTCCGGGTTGTTTACTAGGTGGCGATTAAACATATCATATTGTAAATCACTCATTCCAAGTCTTAGCCTGCAATGCAAAACTTCAGTTTTGCGATTTGGGGAATAGTAATATGGTGGAATTGAAATATCAAAAGCTGTGAAATGTCGCTTGAACAGACCAACAGAATCACATTGTTGTATATTTTCAGGCAGCTTATTCCAGAGACTAGTTGCAGAAGGAATAAAAGATGACTTGTACAAATCTAATTTACACTGGGGAGTCTTACGCTCTAGTGGGCGTCTGTGGTGGTAGGGATTTAGGTCAGAAACAAGAGGTGGCAATAAAACGTTGAGGTAATTTGGTACATTCTTTCTTTCTTTATTTGGTGTTTAACGTCGTTTTCAACCACGAAGGTTATATCGCGACGAATTTGGTACATTGCCGTTGACCATTTTATAATATAACATTAATTTGTGACGACGTCTTCGCTCTGTAAGTGGTATAAAGCCAGGTTCTGTATACAATTTTTCGTGTGAAGTGCCTTTAACAGCACCAACAATAATTCTAATGGATTCGAGTTGCAGCTTCTCCAGCTCATCTAAAAGCTTCTTTGAACAATTATCCCACACAACATCGCAATAATCAAAATGAGGTAAAATAAAGGATTTATACATTGCTTCTAGGGATCTTCGACTGAGCCTATATTTATAAGATTTTAAACAAGCCACAAGTACTCGACAAGTTGCCACAATAGACTGTATGTGTAAGGCCCATTTACAATTATCTTGAAAAATAACACCTAAATGTTTATGATTTTCTTTTTCTATGAGGGCTACATCGCCAACAACAAGGGGAAATTTCTGTATACATCGTTGACCGGAAAAGGATATTAACTCTGTTTTCGATTAATTAAATTTCACTTTCCATTTAATGGCCCAATTTGCAATCTTACCTAAATCAGAATTAAGTATTTCAGTTCTACGGAAAGGGTCATCGAGGCTTAAATACATGCTGGTATCATCTGCAATAGTTTAATCACTGATTCAATGGGCGGGGATGTAGCTCAGTCGGTAGCGCGCTGGATTTGTATCCAGTTGGCCGCTGTCAGCGTGAGTTCGTCCCCACGTTCGGCGAGAGATTTATTTCTCAGAGTCAACTTTGTGTGCAGACTCTCCTCGGTGTCCGAACACCCCCGTGTGTACACGCAAGCACAAGACCAAGTGCGCACGAAAAAGATCCTGTAATCCATGTCAGAGTTCGGTGGGTTATAGAAACACGAAAATACCCAGCATGCTTCCTCCGAAAGCGGCGTATGGCTGCCTAAATGGCGGGGTAAAAACGGTCATACACGTACAAGCGGTGGGAGTTTCAGCCCATGAACAAACAAACAAACTGATTCAATATTATCAGCAATGTCGTTTATATAAACCAAAAAGAGGAGAGGTCCTCATACTGACCCTTGGGGAACACCCGCAGAAACCGGCAAAAACTGTGACTTACAACCTTTTACCACAACACATTGTTTTCTTTCCCTCAAATAATTCTCAAACCAAAAATACAACTGTCCCCTTATGCCAATAGCGTATAACTTTGTCATCAAACCCTTGTGCCAAACTCTGTCGAAAGCTTTTGACACGTCAAAGAAAATCGCCCCGGGGCGGACGAGGGGAGGGGGGGGGGGGGTTCAGGGGTTTCCGGAACCCACCCCCCCCCCCCCCTCCAGCCAAAAAATAAAAATATTTTTGTGTGTTTTTTTGGGTTGAGTTTCAATTTTTGGGGTCTTAATCAGTGACAAAATCTGCTGCCTGAAACTGGTAATGATCATCCTCAGAATGCACCAGATTGCACCATTTTGCATCCTTTTTTTCAAAATTGTCCGAGGGGGCATGCCCCCGGACCCCCCTAGCAAGCTAGGCGCTTCGCGCCGTCGGCTCGGCGCTTCGCGCCTTCACACCATGCATATCTTCACAATATACTTTTGGAAACCCCCCCATAAAATGAAATGATCCGCCCCTGTCGCCTGTGATGTTATCTTATCATCAAAAGCTTTGCATAAACAAGTTTGATGTAGACGGACGATCTGACAGACAGACAGACTGACAGACAGATGGAGACACACTCGAAATTGTAGATAATGTCGCCAGACATTTCACCCAAATATACTGTTCAAAAAAAGAAACGCATAGCTTGTAATATTTGGTTAATTTAGTTATATGGCTACAAGGGTATCCACCAAACTGCAGAAAATGTTTATCTGGTCGTCGACCTTTCGTCCATTGCCACAAGTGAGCTCTGCACGTGACGCATGCGTTATCAGTGGCTACAATGTCAAAATTGCTCATTTGGCATGACCACTCGTCATGCTTCAGTGTAATCTCGTGAAACTCGGGGAATATTGAGCTCTCACCATGTCTTCCAAAACCCATAAAAGCGGATTGTTCGCCACAAAGAAATCAGACGACAATTCAGCGACGAAAGATGGCCCGATTGAGCAGAGAAGACCGCCAAATTGCATTGGGTCGTTTACAAGCAGGCCAAAGTCAAAGTGCAATCGCCAGGCACTTCCACGTGTCCCAGAGCACCATCAGTAGACTGTGGGTCAGGTTTCAAGCCACTGGCTCCGTTGCTGACTTGCCACGAGCAGGAAGACCAAGGGCGACAACTGCTGCTCACGACCGCTTCATACGGCTCCGCCACCTCCGGAATCGTTTCCTGTCGGCCTCATCTTCTGTCCAGGCTCTCCCCGGGCCACACCGATTATCGGACCAGACCGTGCGGAACCGCCTGCATGAAACTGGTTTGAGAGCTCGCAGACCTCACAGAGGAGCTGTCCTCACCCGCCGCCATCGCCAGAACCGAGTGCAGTGGGGCAACCAGCACCTTCGCTGGACCGTCCGGAATCACTGGAGACACGTGTGGTTCAGCGAAGAGTCCTACTTCCTGCTCCAGCGACATGATGGTCGGAGGAGGGTCTACCGGAGAGTAAACGAACGTTACGCGCCCAACTGTGTGGATGAGGCACCCGTTCATGGTGGTGGAGGCGTCATGGTGTGGGGGGCGATCAATACCGCTGGAAGGAGCACCCTGGTGCACGTCCAAGGGCGCATAACTGCCCAGCGATACGTGGAGGAAATTCTGCGCCCCCACGCCCTTCCTCTTCTGGCTGACCAGGATGCCATATTCCAGCAGGACAACGCTCGCCCGCACACAGCACGACTCACCACCCAGTTCCTCACCGACCACCATGTCCAGGTGCTTCCCTGGCCATCCATGTCGCCAGACATGAACCCGATAGAACACCTCTGGGATGAATTGGACAGACGTGTGCGCAGGCGAGAAGAAGCGCCGGCAAATCACCGCGATCTATTGCAGGCACTTCAGGAGGAGTGGGACACCATCCCACAGCAAGATATCCGGCATCTGATCCAGTCCATGCCCAGAAGGTGCCGGGCAGTTGTTGCCGTGCTCAAGGCAGTCACACCCCCTACTGACTTGACAGCCTCGGCACCCAATCGTATTGATTGACTGATTGATTTGAAGATGCAAATGAACTGTGTGTGCATTCAACTGTGTCCATACCAAATTTCAAACAAATAATCTAAATATTGGATTTTCTGTTAATTTTTTCGAAAAATAAAACAAATTTGGCAAGTAGCAACTATGCGTTTCTTTTTTTGAACAGTATATATCCAATATCTCACAACCTTCGTGATGGAAATATGGTAACTCTGACAGATAGGCAGATAGACAGACATGCAGACAGACAGACAGAAACATGTCCCCATTAACCCCTTCTGAAAATCTCTAACATCTAACTATCGTGTGAACAAGTTTGAAATAGACGGACGATCGGACAGACAGACAGACAGGCAGACTGACAGACAGATGGGGAGACACTCGAAAATGTATACACACACAAGTAAACACATACCCACTCACACACAGGAACCATGTGTTTTTTATGCTGATGCGAGTAATGCGACAAAATGGTCCGATGCGACAAAATGGGCCGATGCGACAAAATGGGGCGTAACAACGCTGTCTCGAAGTGCACTGAGATATATTTCTGTGACATTTCTGTGATATTTCTGTGAGTTAACTTAGACAACGTCCCTGAGAGGGTTGTGTTTCTCAACGATGAAGGTTTTTCATTTTTTTTCATATAGTTCAATGAACAAAGCTTTAAGTCCATATTCTTCCAAAATGAAAAATTGAAGATTAATTCTGTTTTAGCCAACGAGGCACAGTTCTGCTTTCTAACAGAAACTGTTTTCGAAACGATGTCAACCACTGTAAGTCATTTCCACAATATTTTTCATTTTATTTTATATATTTATGAGGTTGTCTCGTTCATGAACTTTGCACACAAGCACACCGGCACGGTTGGCCTAGTGGTAAGGCGTCCGCCCCGTGATCGGGAGGTCGTGGGTTCGAACCCCGGCCGGGTCATACCTAAGACTTTAAAATTGGCAATCTAGTGGCTGCTCCGCCTGGCGTCTGGCAATATGGAGTTAGTGCTAGGACTGGTTGGTCCGGTGTCAGAATAATGTGACTGGGTGAGACATGAAGCCTGTGCTGCGACTTCTGTCTTGTGTGTGGCGCACGTTATATGTCAAAGCAGCACCGCCCTGATATGGCCCTTCGTGGTCGGCTGGGCGTTAAGCAAGCAAACAAACAAAAAAGCACACAAGCACAGGATCTTACCTGCGCTGTGCAAAAATAGATTCACTATCTCAAGTATTCCATTTAAGTCTCAATTTTGACATTGTCTTGAACAAATGTACACATCCCTTGCAGAATAAAAGACAGATATAATATGCAATGAATGTAGTAACAATCGATTTCTCCAGATATGTGTTAAGGGGCAAACCGAGAATCTTGAATGTGCGCACAGAAAATGGAAAATAAACGAACGACATTTCAGTGACGTTTTTCATTTGCATATTAACATTACTTTTCTAGGCGACGAGTTTCTCTTTTTTTCGCACGCAATTCGCCACGATTTATTATTTCCAAACTGTGTTTTTGGATGTAGATGCAAAAAACTAAAGCACGATTTTGCCTAAATCGTCAGCATAAACCGTTTTAAAATAGACTACGTTTTTGTCATTCAGTGCGTTAAAAAAGAAAATTAATGACGAACAATCTCCACCCTTTCTTTAAATGCAAACAATGCGTGTTGCATTCATTAAATTCTGCAAGCACCAGAGGTATCCCGTTTTCAGTAATTTTTCTTATTTCCAAAAATATAACATTATCTGACGGAATTGTTCTAATCGTTCGCCGTGCAAAACAGCAAGGCATTCTATATATAATGTGTAATGAACATGTTTAATATCAAATAAGAATAAGAATAAGAATAAGAATACTTTATTATCTCATACAGAAATTCTAATGTAATGAACATGTTTAATATCAAATAAGAATAAGAATAAGAATAAGAATACTTTATTATCTCATTGAGAAATTCAGGGGTGGTACATAACAATAATACAAACAAGACATTGATTTTACATAAAACATATAGCACTATATAACATGGACATCTTTAAAGCACTGCGCTTACATATTCTCGCACACCAATGTTCTATATATATATATATATTAAAGATACATTCTTTCCAGTGTAAATGATCGCGTGAACCTCCACAGATCTGACCAGGCTTAAAGGAACAGTTCTTCTCGTGAAAACATGTCAGCTCACTATCAGAAACAAACATAAGACGCAAAGGAGAGAAAGGGAGAAAGGAAGAAAAAAAGACAAACATTCAGACAAAAAAAGAAAAGAACAAGTCGCGTAAGGCGAAAATACAACATTTAGTCAAGCTGTCGAACTCACAGAATACAAGAGGCGACGCCTTCAAGGCTCACGTACGAAATCGACAAACAGTAACACAAACTCAATCACTTCGTCACACATACACACACACACACGCACACAGTAAGCGGCATAGGTGACACTGTGCAAGAAAGCGAGACACTAGATCTAGATCTGAATGGCCTATTTCGAAGAAAAAACTAGTCTCGGCCCGCTCGGCAAAATAACAATGACCGAGACTTTCAGTAATTCCTTCGCGTGACGTCTAACCCTCTTACGTCATAATGTGACGTCTTCAAATGTTGTGACGTCTTCAAATGTTAAAGTTTCTACCACAGACATACATACTTACATACGCACGCACGCACGCACGCACGCACGCACGCACGCACGCACGCACGCACGCACGCACAGACAGACAAAAGTTAGCATCGCATAGGCTACATTTACGTGAGCCAAAAACTGAATGCAATGCAATTTTTCAGCAAGACCGTATACTCGTAGCATCGTCAGTCCACCGCTCGTGGCAAAGGCAGTGAAATTGACAAGAAGAGCGGGGTAGTAAATGCGCTGAGAAGGATAGCGCGCTTTTCTGTACCTCTCTTCGTTTTTAACTTTCTGAGCGTGTTTTTAATCCAAACATATCATATCTATATGTTTTTGGAATCAGGAATCGACAAGGAATAAGATGAAAGTCGAAAATTTAATTTTGATCATAATTTTTATATTTTTAATTTTCAGAGCTTGTTTTTAATCCAAATATAACATACTAGATGATTACCCGCTTCGCCGGGTACCGGCTTCGCCGGGAAGAAGTAGAGCCGAATACCAGGCTGGAAGGGAGATCTAAACATAGTAACGTGCAGTGACCTTCTTAAAATAGTAACGTAGTAACGGGAATATGGATTGACGCCACACGAAGGAAGGGAGATCTAAAAATAGTAACGTGCAGTGACCTTCTAAAAATAGTAACGTAGTAACGGGAATCTGGATTGAAGCCACACGAAGGAAGGGAGATAAACGCGCAAAACAAAACACTGGAGAAGATAAGGAAGAGTTACTGGGAATGGATATAGTGGATCTACAGAAAAACCAAAATCGGTTCAGCCCTGCGCACTGAGAGCACGTGTTGAAATATCTCATCGATGAGGTTGTGTCCGGGGTGTAGCTGAATACGGTCTCCAAATTTGAAAAAGATCGACCGAGAACTTTGGCCGTGCATCGCGGACAGACACACAGACACACAGACACACAGACACACAGACACTAGTCGTATATATAGATATAGATTATATTTATATGTTTTTGGATCAGAAAATGATGAAGAATAAGATGAACGTAAATTTGGATCGTTTTATAAAACAATTATTTTTTTTTAAATTTTCAGATTTTTAATGACCAAAGTCATTAATTAATGTTTAAGCCACCAAGCTGAAATTCAATACCGAAGTCCGGCCTTCGTCGAAGATTGCTTGGCCAAAATTTCAATCAATTTGATTGAAAAATGAGGGTGTGACAGTGCCGCCTCAACTTTTACAAAGGTATTTATACAAAACAAAACAAAAAACGTCCGGGGATATCATTCCCAGAAACTCTCATGTAAAATTTCATAAAGATCGGTCCAGTAGTTTGGTCTGAATCACTCTACACACACACGCATACACACACACAGACACACACACACACACACACACACACACATACACACACACACACACACACACACACACACACACACGCACAGACAGACACACACATACACCACGACCCTCGTCTCGATTCCCCCTCTATGTTAAAACTTGACTAAATGTAACAAGTCGCGTAAGGCGAAAATACAACATTTAGTCAAGTAGCTGTCGAACTCACAGAATGAAACTGAACGCAACGCAACGCAGCAAGACCGTATACTCGTAGCATCGTCACTCCACCGCCCGTGGCAAAGGCAGTGCCCGTGGAATTGACAAGAAGAGCGGGGTATTCGTTGCGCTGAGAAGGATAGCACGCTTTTCTGTACCTCTCTTCGTTTTAACTTTCTGAGCGTGTTTTTAACCCAAACATATCATATGTATATGTTTTTGGAATCAGGAACCGACAAAGAATAAGATGAAAGTGTTTTTAAATTGATTTCGAAAAATTAATTTTGATAATAATTTTTATATATTTAATTTTCAGAGCTTGTTTTTAATCCGAATATAACATATTTATATGTTTTTGGAATCAGCAAATGATGGAGAATAAGATGAACGTAAATTTGGATCGTTTTATACATTTTTATTTTTTTTTACAATTTTCAGATTTTTAATGACCAAAGTCATTAATTAATTTTTAAGCCACCAAGCTGAAATGCAATACCGAAGTCCGGGCTTCGTCGAAGATTACTTGACCAAAATTTCAACCAATTTGGTTGAAAAATGAGGGCGTGACAGTGCCGCCTCAACTTTCACGAAAAGCCGGATATGACGTTATCAAAGACATTTATCAAAAAAATGAAAAAAACGTTCGGGGATTTCATACCCGGGAACTCTCATGTCAAATTTCATAAAGATCGGTCCAGTAGTTTAGTCTGAATCGCTCTACACACACACACACACACACACACACACACACACAGACACACGCACATACACCACGACCCTCGTCTCGATTCCCCCCTCGATGTTAAAACATTTAGTCATAACTTGACTAAATGTAAAAACTAAGACGGAAGCACGCAGCCTAAATAACAAACACGCACGCGGAAGGAAGCCTTTAAAACGAATCCAAACAAATGCACTGCGTCTTGAACTTGGCAAAAACAGGAGAAAAGCAACATTCACAAAACGACAGAAGCACGGGCGACAAAAACGGGAAAATTACTGAAAACGGGATACCTCTGGTGCTTCAATGAATGCAACACGCATTGGTTGCATTTAAAGAAAGGGTGGAGATTTTTCGTCATTAATTTTCTTTTCTAACGCACTCTCAACTGGGAACGAAAAAGCAATCTAACAAGAAGAGTTGTTTTCTCACAACCTTGTGAAACTCCTTTTGGTTGACATTGAATAAGAGGGGCGGGGGTGTAGCTTAGTCGGTAGCGCGCTGGATTTGTATCCAGTTGGCCGCTGTCAGCGTGAGTTCGTCCCCACGTTCGGCGAGAGATTTATTTCTCAGAGTCAACTTTGTGTGCAGACTCTCCTCGGTGTCCGAATACCCCCGTGTGTACACGCAAGCACAAGACCAAGTGCGCACGAAAAAGATCCTGTAATCCATGTCAGAGTTCGGTGGGTTATAGAAACACGAAAATACCCAGCATGCTTCCTCCGAAAGCGGCGTATGGCTGCCTAAATGGCGGGGTAAAAACGGTCATACACGTAAAAGCCGTGGGAGTTTCAGCCCATGAACGAACAAACAAACATTGAATAAGAAAGACAGCTTGTCTTTCTTTGATAAAAGGAAGTTCGCCCTAAGGTTAACCCTTATTTGTGTTTTCCAAAACACCAGAATACCAAAGTACTACGACACTCGAAATGCATATGACTTATAGTTTGCATAAAGAAACGTCTTACGTCTTACGTCATACCCTGATTTTTTGCTTTGAATAAATCGAAAAATTTGAAAGCCAGTGCAACAGTTACAGCACTAGCGTGGTAGTGTAGAACGACGTCTTTCTTGCCCATTTGACCGAATGCCTTGAGACGCAAGACATGGCCAAGTCCAGTGGAGGTCTACGAGAAGCTCTGGGGGCCGGTGTAACACGAGAAAATTACTCCCACGAGATTTTTACTCCGGAGTAAACATTTCGTACGAAAATGTTACTCCCTTTACGAAAAAAGCACTCCCCCATTACACGAGAATATTACTCCCCACGACAGGTGAGTTCCGAGTTAACATTTCGTACACAAATGTTACTCCCCTGACGAATAAAAAACGAATAAATTACTTCACCCTAACACGAGCAATTTAACTTCCCATGCCAGGTGTACGAAATTTATACTCCCTTGTCCCCTGTTAGTCTTGGTGGTGGAAGGGGTGGAGGGAGGGTAGCGCGACATTCGTTTGCGCGAGATCACATATTGGCATTATCCCTTCGCCCGCATCCCATTTTCGCGTACGAGATTTTTACTGGAAGTAAAACAAATGGGGAGTACAAATTTCGTGGAGGGAGTAATTTTTTCGTGCCTTGGGGAGTTCTTTTCTCGTACGAAAAATTTACTTGGAGTAGAAATTTCGTACGAAATGTTTACTCCGGAGTAAATTTTTCGTGGAGTAAACATTTCGTGTTACACCGGCAACGTCACTGCGGCGGACTGCGGACTTCGCCTTACAGACCGGATTACAGTTTTCGCATGGCTGGGAACACCGAAGAAGAAGAAGAAGAAGAAGAAGAAGACCGAATGTTATTGTAATTTGGGCGGTCTTGAGATGCATCATCGATGTAAACAAAGGCAGTACTCAACATGTCTGCATTCTGACGGTCGATTTTTGTTCGGGTCAGCCATTTTTGTGTGAATATCTTCAACATTGCTCTGTGATTGTACTTGCTATTATCAACATTGTATATTCAATCATTCTCCCACACACTCCCTGCACACAGAAAGCAGCACATTTATGTTCTTCATTGTTTATCTGGCCTTAAATGACGCAAGCACCTTTATGCGCACCTTTTTTGCACCAAGTCATATGCTTTATCAGTTTACAGCAGTTTTATTTGCATTTGTCAGATAAGATAAGATAATAGAAAAATACGTTAATGTCAAATTGGATTGTACATACACATGGAAATTTGTCTTTTGGCACCACATCGCATTACTCATAACACAAAGACAACAATCAAAAGCATAATCGTACGTAAATACACTTCTAAGATCAACTTTTATATAAGCATTTAAAACAGTTGAATAGAACACACACACACACACACACACACACACGCACGCATGTACGCACGTACGCACGCATGCACGCACGCACGCACACAAACACACACATATATACACACACACACACATACACATAAACACACACACACATACATACACACACATACACACACACACACACACACACATACTGACACACATACACACATACACACACACACATACACACACACACACACACACACACACACACACACAGATAGATGAAGGCAATCATATGTTTCAAAGGAAATAAAGAAAGAAAACAAGAATGTGTCTTTGTAAGACAACCCTACAGTTCCTCCTTCTTCCCAGCAGAATGCAAGGTGAAGGTTGAGTAATATCATAGGTAGACACTGACAGTACGGTCATTTTTTTTTTAGTAGTATTCCCTTTTGTATTTGATGCAATGGGTAAATCATTAAATAATTCTTCATTTAGTAGTTTGGTCATGGCAAAGCCTTAATAAGTTATGAAATACAAATTAAAAGGTTTGCGTCGCTGTGAACGAATTCTGCATTTTCTCGACACAACGAGAGATGCGACCGTGTCATATCAACACACTGATAAATTTCATTGCCACTTATCCCTTTAATCAGATCAACTTGTTAGAAAGTTATGAAACAAGAACAGAATGAGCTTGTATCGCTGTGAAAGAATACTACATTTCTTCTAATACTCAACGATTCGAGAGGTGAAAATTAAATGATATCAAAGCAAGAAAACGTCAATTTAATGTACGTAGTCAGTTAATACCAATTTCGCGTGCACTTTTCTCAGCCTAATGCTAGGAACGTCAGGAACACTTCTACACGAACAACACTTTGAAAAAAAAGTATGTCTCTGTAAAAGAAAGCTACATGTTCTCGCTCTGTTCCCAGCAGAGCTAGAGGTAGAGATTGAGTAATAGGAAGACAGTGGCACACTGTCTTTTCATTTCCTCCCATCAATAACAATATTATCTGAAGAGATCAGCTACATCGCAGTTATACCTAGAAAAGTTACAGGTTGCGTTGCTTCGAACTAATGCTACATTTCTTCAAACACTAACACTTAACAGTTAAAGAAATGAAAACCAGATCATGCAAACAACACACTAAAAACATCCATTTCATTTACGTTATCAGTTAATTACATGTTCTCGAGCGCTTATTAGCCAAATAATGACGATTTCTTGAACATTCTAGAACAAGAAGAAGAAAAAGAAATGATGTTTTTTGTAAAAGAACGGTTTCTTCCCTCCTCCAATACTCATGAGGTGAAGGTGAAGGTTGAGTAATAGGGAGACACTAGCTGTACTGTCATTTCATTTGCTTTATCTAACAAGGCCCTTCCATCAGCCGGCACGCAACATTCAACTCCAAGCAGTCGCCTTTTTCCTCTCAACATTCTGTTCACAAAATGAAACTATCAATCAAGTCGAGAAGAAAAAAAAAGTTGGGTTTTTTTTTAAAGCGATTTTAGATTAAAGGAGTTATATATGAGACGTTATTAGCTGGATAGTTCGAAAAGTAAAGTCACATGTGACATTTTCTGCAATATTGCAACTGTAACTGTGTACATATTTTACGTCTATAGAACAAATTTAAAGGGCATTTTCTCCTTGTCGTCGTTTTTTACTCTGAATATTCTGCTCACAAAATGAATTTCTTAATAAAGCCGAGAATAAAGAATCAAAGAATAGATTTGAAATTAAAGGATTTATAAGACACCAGGCTATATTGTTCTGAAATGTGTTTTACCGATGAAGTGTTTTATCAAACAAAACAGTTGTAGTAAATTTTCACGTTAAAAAAAGACTGTCTATCAACTTGAAGTCAAGATAAAAACTATGGAAGCAATTAGAAAGTAAAGGATGGGTCGGAAAAAATAAAGTGTCCGTCATGAAATAAAAAGCAAAAATGTGACCCTCCACCACGGAATGAGTCGCATGTCACCTTTGCATGATTTCATATTTTTACATTTTCATAAAGAGTTTTTTATGCTGTATCCAGTGGTAAAAACCGTTTTAGAAAGGAGCGAAAACTGTTTGAGTTATAAGCCTGTGACTAAGGTGACCCTCACACTGTTACCAGACACTCCCCGGACTTATATTAAGCCTAGCGCAGAACCGCGCGAGGTGACATGCGACTCATTTCGTGGTGGAGGGTCACAAATAAGAAAATAAAAATTCAAATTGATTACTAATAAAAGCCAGAGCTGTTCTTCAACCACGATCGAAAAAATAACTTAAAAAGTGTTGTCATCTAACAGAAACGGGCACGTCTAATTGCAATATCTTCCCTGAACTCTTCTGCCCCGTCATTAATTGCACTCAACGAAATCCGAAAGTGGTTCACTCTTCAATGTCTTGGCAGCGTCGTGTTTATAGAAAATAACAAGTCAAGCCTTGATTCCAAAAATGTCTTAGCACTTTTACGTGAAAGATATTCTTGAGCCATCTTGTCAAAATGACATTTTTTTTGAAAAAACAAAAACAACGATACACAAGGGCTTGCTTGTCAGGAAACCACGCAAACTCGGTTCTTTTTCTGACTGCCCACTTTTAGATTAAATGTAGAGAAAAATGTCAGCTCATTTTATGAATTAAGAAAATTGTGTTACACGCGAGAAAGGCGCCCTCACGTGACCACTGCAACGGCGATAAGGCTCGGAGCAATCCTGTGTTTTTCATCACTTGAAGGAGCAACTGATGCTTAAATATGTTGTTGGTTTTTCTCTCTCTCTCTCTCTCTCTCTCTCTCTCTCTCTCTCTCTCTCTCTCTCTCTCTCTCTCTCTCTCTCTCTCTCTCTCTCTGGTTCTCTCTCTCTCTCTTGAAACACTTCAAATCAGTCTCCAAAGCGAAAATGAAACAGTCTCGGTCTTTGACTAATAACCGGAACAATTACTAACACCGCTTTAAACGCCCGTCACCATACAAAAACACCGAAGAGCGTGGCCTGATCAAACGCGTCTTAATACCGAAACTTCAAGGAGAAGGCAAGCTAGCCCGCAACCGACATTTTGCCGCAACGCTCCACAATCATTCAACTTTTTTCCCAAATAAATTCTCTCCTTAGAAAGACGTGATCCTAAAAGCCTCAATCGCAGAGGCCTAGTAGCTCGGGAAGACAAGGCAAACCTCACAAGAGCGACGTAAAGTGCTTGGCAGAAACATTCATCACAAAGGGTTTCCATTATCACTCCGCCCCCTTCGGTCAAAAGAAGGGATGAGAGTCTTTAAATAGGCGCTGAAATCATTGGAACTGCAACAAATTGTGGTGGTGGCTAAAACATAATAGACAAAAGGAAAGATACGGTGGAATGATTCTGTATGAATGGTTATGTGAAGATCAGTGCATTGTGAATTTATGTGACGAGACCTTTATCGGAAGGACCTTGTCCACCAGTTTTCAACTTCCGCATTGCATCCTTACCAACGATATTTAGAATTAATCAAAACAATGCGTTTTCTCTTTTTGTGGGTGTTAGCTACGGAGGTAAATATAAATGAATATTTCAAGACATGCTATAATTTCCATTAAGAAAACTGGCATGTTGCAACATGATCATGTCTATGTAAGAAAGGGCAAAAAACAAAGCAGCTGTGAATTAAAGTCTGCGGTCAACAGATGTCCCAGTTTTAGCAGGGACATGTTAGTCTTCATTTGTTATCGATTGAACTGGGTAGAGATTCAGCAACTTGACTCTGAACTAGCGTTGGCTGTCAGGGATCAGAAATCACACAACACAATACTTCTATAGCATTGTTTAGGAGATTTGAAAAAGTACAATAACAGTAGTAGACCTCTGTTCATTTTTGTCAGTATAGTATGTTTGCTTCACATTAAAATCGAAAAAGTGATTTTAGTGCCTATGCTGTGTCCGCCTCGCGGAATCAGCCTCCATGCAAATATAGGCCGAGGGCTGAACGGTCTAATTTGTTAGGCCGCGTCAACTTGAGATCTTCGCTTTTATCATCTCGCCCCAATTCTTCCGTTTTGAACGCCTGGGTCGTTCTACGCAAGCTTGTTATGTGCCCGGCGAGGCCTTGACTGCTCCGCGGCCGCCAACAGAATTGTGCCATCATAGGAGGACGGTTTCTGGGATTTGGGCAGAAAGGGTGACAGGAGGGGTTGGAGTAAAAAGAGGAGAGAGGAGAGTCTGCGATCGATACATTTTCATGATTTTCAAAAAAAAGTAAATGTTTGCTTGGTATCCCAGACAGCTTCTTGACTTAGGCATAGACCATTTATCCTGGACCGCCAACTAGCTCTCTCTCCGCTCTTTCTCTCTATTACGAGGTAGCGCCTCTCGCATTTAGGAACCTACGCTTACATGGCCTTTCAGAAATCAGGGGGACGTCATATCCGGTGTCGATTGTAAACATGGACGAAGTTGCCGAGGTAAGTTCTGAAAATGCTAAAATAAACTCAGCAAAAGTGCATATGGAACATGTTTTTCGATGAGTTTTGTTAAGTTTAGTTTGGAGTTTTGGAAAATCCAGTTCATTGTCACCTCCCTTTGTCACAAATAAATGGAGCGTGCTTTCTTTTCACTGTCTTTGAATCGCTGGCCTTTCAAACCGGACGTGACGCGCCCCTGAAAGTCGAGAGTCGTAACCTCGAAGGGTCACGTGACGAGTTGGCGGTCCAGGCTATTTGGTCTATGACTTAGGTCATGAAATTAAAAAGAGAATAGAGCGTGGACTGCTGAACCCACTTTTGAAGAGAGGGAAAATTACCTCAAAAAGAAAAAAGTCACACAAAAAGTCACGAACAAATATTTGAAAGACTAAACGTTTGATTTATGTTGACACAACTGTTCGAAGCAGTCAGTTGTCGGGTTTCAAAATTATTTGACCGCGATAGTTTAATTAGCTTATCCTCAACAAGCTGTGTGACGTTTTAATGAACAAATCATCTATTGTCTTGCCTGCTCCGTGACAGTGAACAGAATGGTAGCATCAACATTCAACTGTTTCTTGGATTTGACAGAATGAGCAAAAGAAGGAGATGGGGCCAAAAATAGAGAGTGGGTCCTGAATCCATAGATTTTAATTGGTTTTGAAAAAAGATCCATTAGATTAGTGGGATCTTCTCTCATGCGGCTTCTTGGCTTAGCCCTACATTTCAAGAAAGAGGAAGTTGCAGGATCGTGGACCAAGCATTGTAAGAATATAAAAACAAAAGTGACGCGAGGTCATAAGATTAAAACAAACAAACGGTAAAATCATAAACGGCTCACGCAAAGGCTAAAAAGTTTCAATCCGAAGCGTGCAATAAATAATCTGATCAAAAGCCTCACCGGAAGTATAAAGTTTGAATAAGAAAACACGCGGACTCTAATGTATCTTTTTTTTGTAAAACAACAAGTTCAACAATTCATTATTGTGAAATTTAAAAGCTGTGTTTGTGTGTGTTCTTATAATTTTGTCAACGTATACCATTTTACCAACGTATAATCATTACACTGGTCCCTTTCATTAGCGAGAGTTAGGTTAAAAAAAAGGTTGTTTGCTTATGCAATTACCGCAGTTAAAATAAACTGTGTCTTCTGTTAGCTGCGGCCACTCACTCATCTCATACTATCCGCTCAAGAGGGCTCACAGCATAAGGACGTTGGAAAGCATGCTCAACATCTCTGTCTCTGTCTCTGTCTCTCTGTCTGTCTCCCCCTCTCTCTCCCCCCCTCTCCCCCCCCCCTCTCTCTCTCTCTCTCTCTCTCTCTCTCTCTCTCTCTCTCTCTCTCTCTCTGGCTCCCCCCTTCTCTCTTTCTTTGTGCCCCTTCCCCATGTTTTCACCCAGATTTTCGTGCTGGCCATCATATTATGCTGTGACAAAATTCCTTACCTTCTTTTCGCCCCCGGAAACAAGACGTCCGTAACATTATGTAATCCAACTGCATTATAACAAAGTTTTCTACTCAGCGCCTGCTGCTCTTCGCCGAAGACACGAAGGGAAAAAGTGCAAGAACAAATCTGATTTTTATATCTACAGGGGATCAACCTGTGATGTTTGCATGTGTTCGGCACCTGCACTTCCTTTAATTTCTGCTCTCGCTTCCGACTTTTCCCGCGCCAAAATGGCCTCCGCAGAGCCCTCATTTCCGCTTCTGTCACAATGAATGCTCCCCCAATGAGTCCTCCCGCAGGTCTCGCGAGACGAGATTTGGGGGGAGAGCTCAATAAAGGCTGAGACCTGGCTTGGACAGTGTTTGATCACGGTAACATCTTTTGACGAATTGAGGGAATGAAAGGAAGGAAATCGGTCTAGAAACTTTTACGTGAAAAAGTTTGAAATAAAAAGAAAAGTGTGTCACAATGTTGAGCTTCTGTCTGGTGAGTCAAGGACGAATGTCTGGGCTTTAGTGCTGTTTTTGATGGTGTCATTGTAAAGGTTGAGTGTTATAACGTGGTGGGCTACACACGTGTGTTTGTGAGTTTGTGCTTTGAACATTATTGGTGGCTTTGTTTGATTCCCGTAATGGTAGCAGTCACTCCAAATGAAACAA
The DNA here is from genome assembly GCF_037325665.1 of Littorina saxatilis. Classification (NCBI taxonomy): domain Eukaryota; kingdom Metazoa; phylum Mollusca; class Gastropoda; order Littorinimorpha; family Littorinidae; genus Littorina; species Littorina saxatilis. Next base: position 30,477,436 of record NC_090245.1, on the reverse strand, counting down.
CATTGGTTGTTGTTCTTGTATTGTGTTGTGTTGTGTTGTGTTGTGTTGTGTTGTGTTGTGTTGTGTTGTGTTGTGTTGTGTTGTGTTGTGTTGTGTTGTTGTTGTTGTTGCTGTTGTTGCTGTTGTTGTAATTGTTCTTTTGGGTGGTGGTGGTAGAGGTGGTGGCGTTCGTGGTGGTGGTAGAGGTAGTGTTGTTTTTGTTGCTGCAGCTGCTGCTGTTCGTGCTTTCGTTTTGTTGTTTCTGTTTGTTTACATGAAAGAAAATAAAAAATAAAAATCCGATTTTGGATGAATCCCCTCATGCTACACATCCACACACCCCCCCCCCCATCCCCATCCCCAGCCACCTTTGCATTTTTCACCAACCCAACCCTACCCTAAACATGGCAACCCTTTCTTTCTTAACAAAAAAAAATTCACACAAAAAAGTTATTTGTCGAACATTAAAGCACCGCACGCATCCCCTCACCCCTCTGCGTGCAGGGAAATTTCAGGACATGATGTTTTATTGGGACCACGCGCAAAAGACCTAATCGATCTCGGGTCTGCGCGCGCACGAGGTCACGTGCCATTTCGAACGTGAGTCTCGCGAGGTTTGTCCCACGAGACTTGGTGTGATGCTATCTGCAAGTCGGGGCACAACTTCGGTGGCGTCACGGTAGTGTCTTGAGAATCCGGGAGAGTTTCTTTACGGAGCTGATCGTAATCGTAAGAGACACAATAGCTATTTTTTTTAGGAGACATCCGATTTGCTTTATGTTTGGCTGTCGTAAATGTTTGTGTTATTTTGTCAAACGTAAAGGTTCACTTCAACGAATGAAAGGTTCATGGAGAACACGACGAGTGACTTTATGCAATTTCTTTTATTGTGGCAAGAAAACAATGTCGTTTTTAGATAAAAAAAAAAATGTAGACAGTTAAGACGCGAATAACTTAATGGTAAATAGAAAAGACTTAACTCATAATACAACTTGTAATATACTCGTTACAAACTCTCATTTCAAATAAGTCTGGTCCCTGTTCAGCCCCGCGGCAGGTGTTTATTTTGTGTGGGTTATTTTTTTATTTAACACCCCAGAAATGTCTCCACAGATGACAACCCGGTCACAAAAGTCATCAAGTTCTATACCTTCTTTCATTCCAAATTCAAAAGACAAATTAAAACTGACAGAACCTTTAAAGGCACAGTAAGCCTCCCGTACACCATCACAGATACTGTCAGGATTATACACACAGTACAAACACCCTTTCATTTAAACACTCACCACTTGAGAACATCCTAGGTGCCCTCCGTAAAGAGCGAGCAATTTTCAAAGAATTTATTTTTGCGTGGTTTATCTTACCCCGGAGCCATCGTGAACCCGTGTGATCCAGTTTCCCCTTTTCACAATGCAGTCGTCAGTTAGTAATTTGAATGCGACTCGCTGTGAGCTTATCTGCAATAGCACGTTATTATGTACCTCTGACTATGCACGAAACAAACGGATGTGGTTCACAAGAATCTCTCGCGATGGCTTTTGACTGTTCAGAGGAACTGGCGATAGGCAGAAACCGTCGTCTGCCGCCATAGGCTACGAGAACCACGACCTTGCGTGACCCTGCTTCCGGGCGTTTCTTTTTTCAAACTTTCAAAACTTCGAATTGTACTGATCTTGTCTTGATGAAAAAAGAATTCTTTTATGATTTAAGAATGTTTGTGTAACAAGCTGTCAATTTATTATTTAGATTTTAAAAGTTAGGTCTAGCGCCAAAACGCACCACGGTCCGATTGTCACTGACACAATCCGCAAAAAATTAATTCTTTGAAAATTGCTCGCTCTTTACGTAGGGCACCTAGGATGTTCCCGTTTGGTGAGCGTTCAAATGGAAGGGTGTTTGTACTGTGTGTAAAAGCCTGACAGTATCTGTGATGGTTTACGGGAGGTGCACTGTGCCTTTAAGCAATGCCTTTATGCCTGAAACAAAATTTCAGTTGCTGAACATTATAATTATAGTGTAATGTATATTTGTTCCTTTCTTTTGGACTTTTTTGTTTGTTTGTTTGTTTGTTTGCTTAACGCCCAGCCGACCACGAAGGGCCATATCAGGGCGGTGCTGCTTTGACATTTAACGTGCGCCACACACAAGACAGAAGTCGCAGCACAGGCTTCATGTCTCACCCAGTCACATTATTCTGACACCGGACCAACCAGTCCTAGCACTAACCCCATAATGCCAGACGCCAGGCGGAGCAGCCACTAGATTGCCAATTTCAAAGTCTTAGGTATGACCCGGCCGGGGTTCGAACCCACGACCTCCCGATCACGGAGCGGACGCCTTACCACTAGGCCAACTGTGCCGGTTTTCTTTTGGACTCTTAACTTTCCATTTTTAAAACGACGAATAAAAAATTCGCATCAGCAAAGAATTCGGTGATCATCAGCTGCAGCATTGTACGTATTTCTGAAAGTTTTCGATTTACGAAATGTTGTTTGCATAATTTGAGATACATCCGAACATGGTGATCCTGAACAACACACAGATACATGTACGCGTACACTATTAAACCTACACACACACACACACACTCACACACACACACACACACACACACACACACACACACACACACACACACACACACACACACAGACGCCACTAACGCGGAAGTACATACATGTTTACGCACATGCATATATAACACTTACATCTATTATTATATGAAGTCTTATATCGCGCGCGTATCTCCAGACTCGGAATCAAGGCGCAGGGATCTATTTATGCCGTGTGAGATGGATTTTTTTTTTTACACAATACATCACGCATTCACATCGACCAGCAACATCTATAAGTATGCCGTCCTCTTATTCTGCTATTAAAAAGAAGTTCTATTTTGTAATCTTGTTTTCGTGCATGTCGTTAAATTTGCTAATGATTTTCTAGTACTCCTGGCCCACAAGCGCAAGCACTCTCACTGGGAGCACTTAATGGGAATGGAAAGAGCTGCTGAAGTCCGCAAACTTTACAACTTTGTCACATCTTACACTTTTTTTCCGCACATTGATATATCCTTGTAGGTTTTTATTCATTTCTCTAATGGGCTGATGCACACACAAAAACCCAACAGAACTCGTGAAACAATAAAAACAAAGAAGGAAATAAAACTATACACAAAAAATGTAAAAACACAAAACAAAACAAAAACGCAATTCAGAAGGAAATGTTAATGGCAAACCAGAGTGAATTTGATTCGTAAATGACCCTTCAGAACACTTTAAAACGCCGGATAATTTTGAAGGAGTTCAAAATTGACAAGAAAGGAAGTGTTTATCTTTTTTTTTTAATTAATGAATTATTCCAGACACAAAAACAGTAAATTCCCGTCTGAGAGCATCTGTCTCATCATCAAAATGTTACTTTCTTTTTTTGTTTGTTTCCATAATGCATCAAATGTATTGCTTAGCAGAGAACAAAAATACCTCAAAAGTTTGCGGACAGAAAAGAATTACCAAGGATTTCTGCCAGAGAAGATGTAAAGAAAAATAGTTTGAACAATTAAAACTCACTTTTTTTAAGAAACGGTTTCTTATTCCTCCTTCGTTTTTTGGTGCAGCCAGTAAGAAACTTGAACTGTAAAGAATCGTGATGACAGTTGTTTTTTGTTTTTTTAATATTATATATTTATTTATTTTTGGTAAAAAACACACACGATTTTGTTCATTTCATTTCAGAGGGTGTACAAGTTCAGATCGTTCCCTAGGGATGAATGGGGGGGGGGGGGGTGTTCTTAATTATCCCTCTTTATGTACAGTAGATTTTTGTATCTGCCTCGAAGAATATCATCGTCCTTCAAAAACAAATGAATACCTATTGTTAATACATTGAATCAAACAAATAACGTGTATTAATTCACCCGTGAATGCAATTAAATGTATGTCAGTGAAAGCGGAACAGGACACTAAAAACAATTATCTGTTTGAACTTTATGTAAATGAACAAAACATACTGTATATATGCAATACAGAAACTTAGTGTTAAAAAAACAGTTATCGCCTTTAACGGCTGTGTCGTCTTCGCCTGACAATTGAGAGGAGTTTTTGTTGTTGCTGTTGTTGAAAAAGTGCATGACTATGGGTACGAGCAAACAGCTCTCCGCACGAAGCTCTTTGGTACGAGCAACAGCAGCCAAAGTAATGTGAAACACCTTCAAATCCTGTGTGGTTCGCGAAGTGACTGGCACTTAGACGTTCTCTCTGAGAATATGAGCTCACATAGCTTTTAGCAACTGCCTGCCATTGACAGATTCTAAAGTGTGTGTTGAAATTGTAGTTAATGTTGCAACTGCAATACCCGTTTTCAGATCTTGTGGAAAACATTGTTTAGTAGCACAGTAGTAACCAGACGTTCTCTCTTATGGTTATGATTTCCCGTAGCTTTTATATCTTAACATCTGTCTCCTCTTCTGTTAAAGTTATAGCTTCTTAAGACAGACAATATATATTAATGTCCCACAGGCATATGTTTTTGGCCTCTGTGTGCTTCTTCAGGGTGTGTTGCAACTGCAGTAACAGTTATGTCCGCAATACCCGTTGTCAGATTTTGTAAAACAAGTAGTTCAGAAGTGGTAACTAGACGTTCTCTCTAGGGATATGGCTCTCCGTAGCTTTAAGCAGTATGCACCCCCCCCCCCCCCAACTCTCCCCCCCCCCCCCCCCCCCGTTTGAAATGTCATTGTTAAAATTAAAGGTAGTGTTGTAACTGATACAACCGCAGATTTTGTGGAACAAATAGGTTAGTAGTACAGTGGTACCTGTAATAAAAGGACATCCTTGGGACCAACCAAAAATGTCCCTACAGGTGGCCTTCCATGAGGGGGAAGGATTATTTGTTAACTCAACTGAGTTGATAGACAAAGGGACAACGTAGAATGCCCTTTGGTTGCAAGGTGTTCTATCATCGGAGGGGCCCGACATTACAAGGAGTACTGTCATAAGTTGACATTTATAAAAACAACAACAAGTGTTTGAACCATACTGACAGGGGAGACAAATATTAAGTGTAAATCTACGATTTGATCAATGCTACTCTTAGACACTCGTTTTTAATCCGCTTCTTATGTGTCACACAGAAAGCAAAATATCCCTATTTCAAGTCAGTAGCAACAAAAGGCGGACAGCATTAACTCACAGCGGTGACCCTAAACATGATTGTTTTGGACATCCAATTAATCGCACGCGCCGTCTCCGCTCTTCAAGCGTTAACTCCCTTGAGCAGACGCTTCACGCATGCGCAACGCGGAGGCAAGATGGCGGCGACCGCACTGACTTTCCGACCGTGTTCACAAATTATCGCGGAAGACAAAACGGTTGAAGGAGGAACGAAAACAAGCCATACGTCAATCGAGCAACTGCCACCTTCAGAGTCTCGAGGGAGGCTTACCAATTACGGGCGAGGACCGAAAACCTGCTCACGGAAAGCGAAGCAAAAGAGAGCTATAGTTTCTGACAGACCGTCTGCCTTTTGCAGAGAAGAAGGGAAGTCACTCGTGATTTATTGGGTGATCCATTGCTATCTCTGGAGACGGTGGTCAAAAAAGGGACAATATTTTGTCGGCGGAGAGAGAGTAATCGTTAGACTCTCCCGCAGGGCGGATGAATTATGGACAGAAGCACTATGTCTAATGTTCTGCACGGGCCTGGATTGTAAGGCAAGAGGATGTTGGATTTTGCGGTTTCTCTTTTTTGATGGGCGTGGTCAGGTACTCAGTGGGTCTACAACGTTTTGTTACTCATCAGGATTTCTCGAGACATGTTTGTTTTTGTTTGTTTGTGTTTTTAAACTCAGACTAGTTCCAAACGACTCGAAAATAGCACAAGACGAAAACAAACAAGCGCTGAAACAAAATAGATTCAAACAACACAACGCAACAGAAAAGCAACTAAACAACCAAACAGACTGTGTAGTCAGTTAACACAACTGAAAGTTTGACTGAAAAAATGAAACTTGTTAGCATGCAGGTAGTTGCTACTTTGAAACGGATTGTGAAACTTTAGGTGTATTCACGGACATATATATAATTATATATATCCGGGAAAATGTCAGTTGAGTCTTGCAAAAACGTGCTTCGCTTGCGTCTTGTAAATAGACTCGTAATTACATTAGGTTTGGGTGGGGGGGGGGGGGGTGAACGTTACAAATATGGTGTATACAAGATCTAAACGATAACGACCGTTTTGGAATCGTGTAATGGGCTCTGTCAATACATTCAGGAAACCCAAGCTTAAATCGCCTCTTTTCATTTTGGAATGTCTTAAAGCTTAATTAGTGTATATATATATACTGATTTCTTCTATAGCAAACAGTCTCAATTACGAACTGCTTTTTTTTTATTAACAAAGATGGTGTTTTTGTAACGAAATATCCACTGTGCAACACAATCCTTAAAAAGTAAATAAAACCTTGAAAAAACAGACGAGGACGATCTATTTTCATCTGTGTCAGCGTTTTGCTTTCTCGTGTTAACAATGACGCAAAACCAACCTAATTATATAAGTGAGTCCCTTGATATTCATCCGCTTGGTCTTGACTGAAATACAAGCCATATAAAAAACCACTCGTGTTGTAACCTCTAGAGCTCTATATATATATGTCAAGGCTGTAATAGGATGAGGCCTTCTTCCAGTGCGCAGTGGGACTCTTTGCTGACTTGATTTGATTGTCTGCTGACTTGATTAACATACGAGCCTTCATAGACCTGTGTCAATCAATCAATCAATGAGGCTTATATCGCGCATATTCCGTGGGTACAGTTCTAGGCGCTCTGCAGTGATGCCGTGTGAGATGAAATTTTATACGGCCAGTAGATTGCAGCCATGTCGGCGCATATTTACCTTTCACGGCCTTATTCCAAGTCACACGGGTATGGTAGACAATTATTAACTGTGCCTAAGCAATTTTGCCAGGAAAGACCCTTTTGTCAATCGTGGGATCTTTAACGTGCACACCCAATGTAGTGTACACGGGGGGTGGTTCGGACACCGAAGAGAGTCTGCACACAAAGTTGACTCTGTGAAATAAATTTCCGCCGAACCCGGCTGGGATCGAACTCGCGCTGACAGCGGCCAACTGAATACAAATCCAGCGCGCTACCAACTGAGCTATATCCCCGCCCCACAGTTACACATTAATTCAGTTATTCGCACAGAAAACTGTTAGGCCGTTGATGGTTAGTATGCGTCGATGTAAGAGCATGTTATTATCCATTGAAACCCCGGTTTGCCCGATCAGTGGTGCCGAACAAGATGATTTCCATGACGAAGGGATTTGATGGTGTCTTTTACCATACGTTTCTCAACAATTAATGACAGTGGGTTTTTTCTCGAGTACACACACACACTGACACACACACACACACACACACACACACACACACACACACACACACACACAAACAAACACTGACACACACACACACACACACACACACACAAACACACACACTGACACACACACACACACACTTATGTATTCCTTATGGTCTCCAGTGTCCCAGACTTTAATCACTTCACATGCTAACTATTCCCAAAGCTTAAAGTCGCGAACACCTCGGTTGAAAAAGCGGGCAAAAGACGATCTATTATCACCTCCGCCAGCCCTCGTGAAACCCACATCCCTCTCACATCGGTCACACATGCCACTAGCACCTTCCACACCTCTCACCACCCCTCCCCCCCACACACACACACACACAGACACGCCACCCCTGCATCCCTTGCAACGCACTCCCACCCATGCGTTTTCCCGCAACCCAATAGACGATGTTCGGAAATAACTCTGTCAGGTTTGTACGGGTGGGAATGAGTGAATATATAACCTTGCTTTTCGTGAGTGAAACTTTCGCACGTGACGTAATAGGTCAGTCACTAGCGAAGGGTGTGTCTGACACGTGGACAAGGAGCACGTGTATAAAACTTGCCTCACTAAAATCAATAATGTGGGGCGGGGACGTAGCTCAGTTGGTAGCGCGCTGGCTTTGTAGCCAGTTGTTCGCTATCAGCGTGGGTTCGATCCCCACGTTCGGCGAGAGATTTATTTCTCGGAGTCAACTTTGTGCAGACTCTCTTCGGTGTCCGAACACCCCCGTGTGCACACATGCGCACGAAAAAGATCCCAAGTTCACAGCGAAAGTCTCGGGGCTTGGAAAACACGAAGACACGCATGCATCATCTCTCGTCTCTGATTATCATGATCGTATTTCGATACTTTGACGAGACAAACCTGTTATGTTATTGCGCAACAGTGTGACTGTGAGCACCAGGCTATTCGATGTACAGGGAGACTACTCTCCCCACTTCCTCTCGCTTGCTTCCTGCATAAAGATACGAGCACATGGAACGAAGACTCCGTGTTTTATGTCGAATCTTTGAATGTATGCTACGCATAACACAACATGGTGGCAGCGCAAGGTAACTTGAAACCCTACGCTCAACATACGTGCTGTTGGCATTCTGTGAGTACTCTCTAGTCTAGTGGAATGAACTTTTCTTTGCGCCGAATGTAGGGAGCAGTTCCTGATCCACGACTGTCGTACAGCTGTGTTAGCTATCGTTTGACGAACTTTGACTTTTCTTCGTGTCTTAACAACACACGTTATGAGAAATGGCAGAACATCGTGATAACCAACCTCAACAACGTCACACGGCCAGGGTGAATCCTCCCCCTCCGTTAAACGTAAAGAAGGGAGGTGACGACTGGAAGATGTTCAAACAAATGTGGAACAACTATTGCGTCATAACGAAGCTAGAACCAGAGAGTAACGCATACAAACGAGCGCTATTCTTGCATACACTGGGACCTGATGGTCTAGGAGTGTACAATGGTATGCACCTTGAGGAAGAGCCGACAGTAGCGGACATCATTGCAGCATTTGATGCTCACTTCATCGGGAAAACGAATGAGACCTACGAGCGATACATGTTCAATAAGAGGGAGCAAAGGCCGGATGAGACCGTGGAAGAGTACATAGCAGCATTGAGGACTCTTGCTGCAACTTGTCACTTCTGTGATTGCCTAAAAGACAGTCTCTTGCGAGACAGGATTGTCTTAGGAATCCGAGACAGCTCGACAAGAAAAAGACTACTCCAAGAAGCAGATCTGAGCCTTGAGTTGTGCATCGACATGTGTAGGGCCGCAGAAGCCACATCACAGCAACTAAGGACCCTGAAAAGGGAAGATGAGACTGCAGAAGCATGCAGTGTAGCTCAGAAGCAAAACCAAAGCCGGAACTTCGGGAAAGTTATCCACAACTGCAAGTTTTGTGGACAGAAGCACCCTCTGAAAAAAGAACTGTGCCCAGCATGGGGGAAAACCTGCAAGGTCTGCAAGAAGAAAAATCACTTCGGAGTGGTGTGTGCAACTGCGAAACACAGAAAACCAAAGAAAGTGAATGCAGTTGGATTTGATGAAACTGACAGTAGTGAAGATGAAACTCTGCTTGCAGTGAATGGAAGCAGATGCCGCCAGAGCAAAATCATCAAAGCTGAGATGACAGTGGATGGGAAAACCATAGTCTGTCAGATTGACTCGGGTGCGAGCGTGAATGTCATGCCAAAGAAATACGTGAAGAAAACCAAGCTCATGACTCAGTCCAAGACGAAGCTACATACTTACGACGGGACAGTCATTACACCCTTGGGGAAAACACAGTTGACACTGACAAACCCAAAGAATGAGAAACACTACACAGCTGAGTTTGTAGTAGTTGATGAAGACCTCATGCCGCTAATAGGGAAGAAAACGTCTGAGGATATGAATCTGATCACCGTACACTACGAGAACCTCGAGAGCATCATGAACGTTGAGCAAGACCAACTCGCAAGTTTTGCTGATGTTTTTGAAAACAGTGTAGGAAGTCTACCTGGGGTCGTTCATCTTGAAGTTGATGATACAGTGGTACCAGTCATCTCACCTGCCTGTCGAGTGCCGTTTGCCATGAAGTCAAAGGTGAAGGCAGAACTGAAAAAACTGACTAAGAGTGGAGTGATCACAACCGTTGAAGAGCCTACAAGCTGGTGTAGCAGGATGGTAGTCGCCACGAAGAAATCTGGTAGTCTACGCATCTGCATTGACCCGAGACCGCTTAACAAAGCACTGAAAAGGGAACACTACACTCTGCCTGTCCTGGAGGACATCCTACCAAAGCTAGCACATGCCCGTGTGTTCTCCAAACTCGACTTGAGCAACGCATACTGGCACGTACATCTGGACGAAGAATCCAGCCTGCTGACGACGTTTCAGACTCCGTATGGTCGTTATCGATGGAAACGACTACCATTCGGCACCTGCGTCAGCAGTGAACTTTTTCAGAAACGACTGGATCAAGCCATAGAAGGACTGAATGGCGTGATCGGAGTTTCTGACGATATCATCGTCTATGGAGAGGGAGACGATGATGAGACAGCTCAAGCAGACCATGACCGAAACCTACACAGATTGTTTCAGAGATGCAGAGAAGTAGGAATGAGGCTAAACAGAGAAAAAGCGGACCTGAACAGAGCTGAAATCTCATTCCTAGGTCATCTCGTGACGAGGGACGGCCTAAAGATCGACCACGAGAAGGTCGAGGCTGTGCTCAAGATGCCGGAACCAGAAGACGTGGAAGGTGTCCGACGCTTCTGTGGATTCGTCAACTACCTGGCAAAATTCTTGCCGAAACTGTCTGACGTTTTGGAACCCATCAGACAACTGACTCGAACTGATGTGGTCTGGACCTGGACACCGACTCATGAGAAAGCGTTCAAAGCAGTACAGAAGCTAGTGACAGAAGCTCCAGTGCTAGCCTTCTACAAGCCTGAAGAACCTATCACAATCCAATGTGATGCAAGTCAGACCGGACTTGGTGCTGTCTTGATGCAGAATGGCCGCCCGATCGCATACGCCAGCAGAGCACTGACAGAGACAGAAACTAGGTACGCTCAAATCGAGAAAGAGATGCTGGCCATAGTGTTCTCCTTGGAGAAGTTCCACCAGTACACATTTGGGCGCCAAGTTGAAATAGAAAGCGATCACAAGCCTCTAGAAGCCATTCTCCAAAAACCCTTGTCTGCCGCACCTCGGCGACTCCAAGGTATGATGCTACGAATCGAGAACTACAACATCACTGTCCATTACAAGAAAGGAAAAGAGATGCACCTCGCTGATACGCTTTCACGAGCATACATCAATGCCCCCAGCCGTCAAGAGGATTTTGAGTTCGTCAATATGGTGAGTTTCCTGCCCATCCGGGAGGAAAGACTGGCGAAGCTCAAGGCCAGGACGGAAAACGATGAAAACCTCCAGCTTCTCAAGACGACCATCATGACTGGTTGGCCTGACGACAGAAACGATCTACCAGCCACCCTCACTCCTTATTTTCACTTTCGTGACGAAATGACAGTTCAAGATGGACTCATCTTTAAAGGAGAAAGAGTCGTCGTTCCTGAGTCTATGCGTGGAGAGATGAAGACAGCTGTTCATTCTACTCATTCTGGAATTGACGGATGTCTGAAGAGAGCCAGAGAGTGTCTGTTTTGGCCCGGCATGTCGGGAGACATTAAGAACTTCATTTCAACCTGTGAAACATGCAACACTTACCAAAGCGCCAATCAGCCAGAAACTCTCATGCCACATGAACTTCCTTCTCGTCAGTGGGAGAAGGTAGGCGTCGACCTCTTCGAACTCGACGGGAAAGACTATATGGTGACCACTGACTACTTCAGCAACTTCTGGGAGATTGATAGACTTGAGAACACTACTTCCTCTACCATCATCAAGAAGTTGAAAGCACACATTGCCCGCTATGGTTCCCCATGCATTCTAGTCAGTGACAACGGTCCACAATTCACCTCGGAGAACTTTCAAGAATTCGCACGTTCTTTCGACTTCGAACACAGAACGTCAAGTCCCTATAACAGCAAAGCAAACGGAAAAGCTGAATCATCAGTCAAGACTGCAAAGGCTTTGCTGAGGAAGAACAAAGAAGGAGACCAGTTCCTTGCTCTACTGAACTACAGGAACACTCCTAGCCAAGCGACCGGGACTAGCCCAGCACAGCGATTCTTCAACAGAAGAACCAGAACACTGCTTCCAACAACAGCAACACTCCTGAAACCAAAGGTAGACTTAGACGCCGAAAAGAAGAAGCTGCGTGCACACCAGAAGAAGCAGAAGACAAACTTCGACAAAGGAGCCAAAGACCTACCCCCTCTTGAAGAAGGCGACACTGTACGTATGCAGCCCTTTACTCTAGGCCACAAGAAGTGGACGAAAGCTGTCGTCACCAAGCGCCTCGATGATAGGTCATACGAGATACAGGCCAACGGCTCGCTGTACCGTCGGAACAGAGTCCACCTGAAGAAGACTGCTGAGAGCGCCAGCCCAGAACCATCAGCTGACTCCGCCTGCAATCGCCCGCAGCAACCGCCACCTACACCATGCCCTACAGCTACTGAGACCACCACTACGCCACAGCCGCCGGCGAAGATGACCCCGCAGCGACATCAACCAGAGGCTCCGGTGAAGCCGTCTAGCCCCAGCAAGATCCCAGTCAGCACCAGATCTGGCCGTACAGTCAAGTGCCCCAAGATGAAAGACTTTGTATATATCGCCGATAAATGATTCGAAGCGCGTGTACGGAAACAGCAGTGAAATGAACATTATACAGACTCTTAATACTCAAAGTCGGTATTGTTTTGAATTCGTTTCGAGCTCGTCCGTCGTTAGAATGTCGTGTCGAATTCGCGTACGCGTATCGTTTCGGAAATCGTTTCGAATTCGACTGTTATTTCGGAGTTTTGTTTATTTGACTAAGCGCTCGAATTTTCTTTAAACAAAGAGGGATGTTATGTTATTGCGCAACAGTGTGACTGTGAGCACCAGGCTATTCGATGTACAGGGAGACTACTCTCCCCACTTCCTCTCGCTTGCTTCCTGCATAAAGATACGAGCACATGGAACGAAGACTCCGTGTTTTATGTCGAATCTTTGAATGTATGCTACGCATAACACAACA
>NC_090245.1:30457019-30464209 GCF_037325665.1 Littorina saxatilis | reverse complement strand
TACAATAGGTAAAGGTCGTGTGTCTCACATGTGATTAATATTGGATTTGTTTGTACAAAGGCAAATTAGCTTCATGCATCTTTGGCTTTTATAAGAAGGAACGGGAATGACTCTCCGATAGGATCATATAATTAACATCATAAAGCCTTGCCCATCAAGTTAAATACCAGATGCGTGGTGTGTGTGACGACCTTGAAATTGTATGTGTGGAGACTAGAAGCAAAAGATTGTTACATATGTTACATTACCTGCTATTCAGACTTGGTTATGTGACAGACGTTTTCTTCCACACGAGATTACGTTGATTGTCTAACGAAGCCGTCAGGCTGAGTTAGACATCAGCTAATCGAGTGTGGAACAAAACTCTGTCACACGACCAAGTCGGAATAGCATTTATGTCTCACAGCTTCAACAGAGGAGAGAACAAACACGTTTTGCGTACTCAAGCTTGACAAACCTAAACACAGGAGCAGCCATTGTGGAGAGATCTACTTTTTGACGGAAGTGAACGAACAACTATGTATGAAGTCTCGGCCAATATGTGAATGACGTCACAGCAGACCTGTTTACTCCCATAAGTGTTATGGAGTAATGCTCAGCCCCAAAAATAGTAATCCTGGCACAAAAATAGTAATCATCCAGCATTCGTCGCCAATTACAACGCACATGACAACTGTGTCTGCGAAACGCAATCATGCACATCACAAAACACATCAGTCAGTTTTTGTAGTCATCATAATTTCAAAGAAGATCACATCAAAAGCACATGCATCACTGATTCTTTTTCTTTTGCTCATAGTAGGCCTCTTTCAGTGTGTCAAGCGCTTCTCAACTGTACTTGCGCTTTCCGAATGAGTGAGGGCGAGACTCCACCACTAGAAGGCTCTCCAGCGTCTCATCAGACAGACATGATCTCTTGTCAGTCCTGTGCTTTTTCACCCCATTTTGCCATTGAAAAAACCCAATGCCAAACGTGAATTAATAGAAGAAAAAAAAGAATTTTTTTTTTTTTTTTTTTTTTTTTTTTAAAATTTGTTTTATTTATGAAAATCGTAGTCTTGACACGGATAGCGGAATGGCGTATTTTTTTGCAGAAAATCGTAATAAATTACGCCAAAATCGTAAGGGTAAACAGGTCTGTCACAGTCATCGTCACAGTCTGTATCTTTTGAAGCATCGCATTCTTCATGACGTCTTTCTGTGTCTGCATCCGCGAAATGTTTGCTCTTTTCGGGGTTTTACGGTCATCTATGTTCAGAACTCTGTCCTTCTAGTTTCAGACTAACATAGTAACAGGCCTCCTGAGCGAGGCACTTCCCAAGGGCAGCTAAATTCGCGTAAGGAAACAGTACTGTCGTCTGGGATGCCGTTCTCAGTATTCTCAGCGTTGAAGAATTTGTAAAGAGAAGAAACGATAACAGCAGGAGAAATAAAAGTCGTGTGCTCCTTTTTTGGCTTTTGGAGGGACGATTTTGAGTTTGAATTCGTTCTTGCACACGCTCCAAAGCGTGTAACATACAATCTTGCACGCGTTTGCTTTAGTAGTGGCAAAGAAGGAAAGCGTGTGACATTATAAGATGTTTGATGGGTTGTTGACAGACCAGCTTTTTTGTCGGTCCAAGGGGGAGCATATCGTCTTTTGTTTCATATTTATTGACCAAGGCCGAAGTCTATTGGGTTTGCTTTTGATTATCCATGTATAACTTGCTTCCTGCAACTATGGTAACCAGGGATTTATTGCCTGGGGAACATGAGATTTATTTCCCAGGTGCTTGTGAATGAAAACTCGTGAAAATGATGACAAATGTTTTTGTTACATAAAGCTTTGTATATGTGTGTGTTTGTGTTTGTGTGTGTGTGTGTGTGTGTGTGTGTGTGTATGTGTGTGTGTGTGTGTGTATGTGTGTGTGTTTGTGTGTGTGTGTGCGTGTGTGTGTGTGTGTGAGCCCGTGCGTGCGTGCGTGTGTGTGTGTGTGTGAATGTGTGGGTGTGCGTGTGTTTGAGTGGGTGTGCCAGTTAGTGTGTGTGTCAGTGTGCGTGTGTGTGTGTGTGTGTGTGTGTGTGTGTGTGTGTGTGTGTGTGTGTGTACTGTGTTTGTGTGTGTGTGTGTGTGTCTGTGTGTGTGTATGCTCACAGTTACGTAGACCGGTGTCATTTCTGAGTGAAACATCACTTATCAAACAAAGGCAGACAACCTGTAAGACGACTATAAAAAGAAGTGCCGTCTAATGCATGCTTGTCTCCCCTGAAATGCTCTCTCTCTCTCTCTCTCTCTCTCTCTCTCTCTCTCTCTCTCTCTCTCTCTCTCTCTCTCTCTCTCTCTCTCTCTCTCTCTCTCTCTCTCTCTCTCTCTTACATTCACCGTGGTAACTGTCATCTATATTTTATCACAGGCATGGTAAAGCTTTGTTTATCACATCATACAGGTTATCATGCACAACAGGCTGTCACAGGATACCAGAGTAACATTCATTGGCAGTTAAATGCAATACAACAATACAATACAATAACTTTATTAATCTCTAAAAGAGAAATTGCATTGCTGAGCGTTTGTGTCCGTAATAATAACATACATAAAACATTCAAAATAAACATTTGTTCTTTGTCCTGAGAAAATACAGCACATTGGTTATCACATAAGAAAGTATATTAAAAATAAATTAACATGCATTCACCATCAACAATGCACAAACGAAAGTCAGCACCTTGCCGGTTATCACATATTGTCTAAGAGAGTAGAATAAGTAGAGGTTACATGCCGAGTCTCAGTGATTATCAAAAATAATGGTCGAAGTTAGCGGATCATCAAAAATGCGAGCTTCAGCGAGCTTTTTCATGACCGCGAACTGAGACCATTATTTTTGATAATCACTGAGACGAGGTATGTAACCTCTTTATCCCTCCTTTCTTCAGTTATTCAAAGAAAAGAGGAGTTTTTGTGCGAAAGTTTGATCGAATCATATTCACCCACACAGCCTACCTGCGCAGGCGATCGATTAATGCGCGGTTGTATAGTTCCGTGCAAATCATTCAATTTTGTTAACACTTCTTGTCAGTTTCCATGTTTTGAACTAAAGTCAAGTACACAGTTATGTTGTCATTCTGCTGTGGCGGTAAAGGCAGATAGTGTGTGTTCTGTTCATGTTTTGGTATCGCTCAGGAAATGTTCTTTCCTCGAATGTGACTAGCAGACGAAGTTTTACACCCGTGTTCCAACGTTAAAAACTGTATGAAGTTTAGTTTTCTGGGGCAAACTAGTGAATGAAACCGCTGCATGTTCTTTAAGTTGATTAAATGTTTGCAATTGATTGCGTGTGATCTGTTTATAAAATGAAATATTGTTGAAAACTGACCGTCGGATTGCAGTCTCGTCGATGCAGCTGAAATCGGGAAGGGGAACTACTCGTGTCGGTAGACAAAGTATGAGAGTTACGTTTCCTTGGAATCTTGCTAGCGATAAACGATTGTGCACGGCAGATCTGAATTCAGAAAACAACCAAACTCATGGATTTTATATTGAGATTCATGTGTTCAAGCCTGTAGTTGCTGGTTTAAATGCGGCATGGTTGTATTGTTTGCTCCAGAAATGTATATTTTGTACATTAGAGTGTTCTGAACTTTTGAGTCGCTAAAAGTAGATCCACAATGTGTACAGTCTCTACCCATGAGCTATCGAGGATTCAGGCCCGTTGTTGGGTAAGTGATTTTGGTTGTTGGGTAAGTTACCGAAAAATAATTAGCCCTACAAGTTTACAGAGAGAAAGAAGCAGAGGGGGGGATAAGAGTATATATTCATGCAAAACAAAATCAACAATACTGAAACAATACAGAACACTGACCCCGTGCATCGATCAGAGCGACAACACCAGCATCTACCGCCCCACCTGAGAATTGAAGATGTGAATTGCAGATGGAATGAACGAATTTCTGTAGCGTGTGGATCTTGCGGTTGGTTGTCTGAATCTGTTGCTCGATCCTGTCTGTCCGTCTACTGTCAAATTCCGGTCTGAGTGGGTGCGAGTCGTCAGCCAAAATCTTCTGTACCTTGTCAGTCAGTCGTCGTTCATGTGTTGATGTGAAATTGTCCTGCTTCCTCCCAACCACCCCACTTGCTTTCCTGATGAATTTATCTAATCTATCCCTGTCTTGCTTGTTGATGTTGCCACCCCAACACACGGAGCCAAAGTACAACACACTATTGCACGTTGAAGTGTAAAACATCTGAAGGATTTCTTGTCTGATGTTAAAAGACCTGAGTTTTCTCAAAAAGTACAGGCGAGAGTGGAGTTTCTTCACAAGGGCATCAGAGTTTGGTTTCCATGTCAACTTATTGTCTATAATCACCCCCAAATACTTATAAATGTGATTTAAAACAGAAATGGTTTTGGGCACAGAGGACTTCTTAAAGGAGTTTTTGCGTGCAAATGGAACTTTGTAGCGTCTGCCTGAAGGCAGTATTAAGGGCAGAATATACCTGCGCTGTTTCAGCGGCACAGACGACGCACTGCATATTATTGAAGTGCGATAGGGATTATGACGAGTACTTGGCCTGTTTTCCTTTCACGCAACGTGTAGCGGGCTGGGATAATCTGCAGTGCGTCGTCTGTCCTGCTGAAATTACATAGGTGAGCCGCTCCGGGCCTTAAGTATACAAACTGTGAGAATAAGGTATGCTGTGTGTCTTGAGTGATGCTGATGGCTTTGCGTTTGACTGCGGTGATGTACAGCTCTGTCAGTGGTGTTTGTTTGATGCCTACAATCTTTCCTGCTGTGTTGATGATGCGTGCCAGTTTTGCTCCACCCCTCACCCCTAGGTTGCCATACCAAAGAACAATGTTAAAGGTTAATCGGTGTATTCCTGTGAGAGTGACATTATCTCCTGTAAGGACAAAGTGAAAGTAAATCCTTCATGATTTCACTGTGTGTTACCGCATCACTGACATTTCAGGGTAACTTTCTTGGCTTTTTCAGCAATGTTGAACATTTTTTCGCACACCACCTTCTTGATAAGCCAATATGTCACACGCTTTCCTTCTTTGCCACTACCAAAGCAAACGTGTGTAAGATTGTATGTTACACGCTTTAGGAGCATGGCAAGAACGGATTCAAACTCAAAATCGTCCCTCCAAAAGCCAAAAAAATAACACACGACTTTTATTTCTCCTGCTGTTATCGTTAAGGACAGAGTTCTGAAGATAGATGACAAAGACCCCGAAAAGAACAAACAGTTCGCGGATGCAGACACAGAAAGACGTCATGAAGAATGCGGTGCTTCAAAAGATACAGACTAAGACGATGACTGTGACGTCATTCACATATACCGAGACGTCATTCATAGTTGTTCGGTAACTTCCGTCAAAAAGTAGATCTCTCCACAATGGCTGCTCCTGTGTTTAGGTTTGTCAAGCTTGAGTACGCAAAACGTGTTTGTTCTCTCCTCTGTTGAAGCTGTGAGACATAAATGCTATTCTGACTTGGTCGTGTGACAGAGTTTTCTTCCACACTCGATTAGCTGATGTCTAACTCAGCCTGACGGCTTCGTTAGACAATCAACGTAATCTCGTGTGAAAGAAAACGTCCATCACACGACCAAGTCGGAATAGCAGGTACTATTACACGCCTGGGCAAAAGCACAACCATAAAAACATCAGACCTGGCTTTGACTCCTCTCGGAGCGTCTTTTGTCTTGAATGGAGTTGCAAATCACAGACATGCATACCAAAGACATGATTATATTATTGTCATCTGATTTTTGGCTCACGTAAATGTAGCCTATGCGATGCTAACTTTTGTCTGTCTGTGCGTGCGTGCGTATGTATGTATGTATGTCTGTGGTAGAAACTTTAACATTTGACTGAACACCAAAATACTAATTTTACCTGGTTATTATTCAAGCAACAGCTTCAAAGTATTGAAGCAATGATCAACATTTCGTCGGCACGTATGTAGTTAAAGTGTGTATCCAAAGAAAACGGGTGGTGGGGGGTTTTGGGGGGGTAAAAACAGGTGACTGGTTTGTGTCGTGTGTGGTATGTAGACCAGGTCAGGGGTCAAGGTTAGGTCAGATCGCGTGAAGGATTGTGGTATAGATACAGTTATCACCGAGCTGCAGTTCGCCGATTCGGAGAAGACGATTTCACATTGTTCGGTTTCGTAGCTCCGGAAAAATAGATAAGGAAGATACCAAAGGAGATTTCCTACAGGTTAATCTGCACAGCGTGTTTCCAGTGTCTGCGCGAGGAAGCGCTGTCAAAAGCGCAGTGTCGATCTGTCCATCTGGCAGTCGTGTCCCCGTAAGTAGGCTACAGACAGACAGATCTAGATCTAGTGTCTCGCACTCTTGCACCGTGTCACCGCTATGCTTACTGTGTGTGTATGTGTGACGGAGTGATTGAGTTTGTGTTACTGTTTGTCGATTTCTTACGTGAGCCTTGAAGGCTTCGCCTCTTGTTCTAACAGTGCCTTGCCTGGTTTTTTTACCAAAAAAATATTGTACATTATTCAAACGTATATTATCCATCACCATTTTTTTGAAAACTTTCATTTGAATAGTCATGGTCCCAAGTATTCAAAAAGAAGTGTCCAAAGTTAGAACATAATCTGAATTTGTACCAAAACCATTTTTAAAATTGGTTGGTCCATGCTAACATTGTCAGTATATTATGTGCGGATGATTAGTATAGTTGCCTTGGAGGGGGGGGTGAGAATGCCGGGGTGAGGGGTCAGGGTGTGGGGCATGGTGGGGGTGCAATATCGAATCCGCCAAACAAAATCTTGTACCGGAAGGACGATTTTCTCATCCGTGTTTGCCCCCAAGCAACCGGTCAACGATGCATCACGGTCACACTAAATCTCTCCACTCCGGTAGTGACAAAGAGTGACATCTATGTTGTTGATAGGTTTGTTTGTATGTTTATCTGTCTGTCTGTTGGTTGTCTGTTTGCCGATCGTGACCCAAGAGTGACATCTCTTACACTCTTACACGACATCGGACAAGACACGTCATGCAGGCAGTCCATGATGTTGTGTACTTGCGTGTTTGTCTGTTTGATTGTTTGCCTCTTTGTTTGTTCGTCTGTTGCATTTTACAGTCGGTCAAGTAATCATTATTACTGAATGTTTTAACAAGAGCGGAGAGCGCGGGCTCGTCTCCCGATGTAGCCTATGTGTGTCATGCTGTGTGTTTGTCT
>NC_090245.1:30449519-30452019 GCF_037325665.1 Littorina saxatilis | reverse complement strand
CTTTGAAAATGTCTCACGCTCGACAGAAAGCAGCCAGGATGTTCCCGTTCGGTGAGCGTTCAAATGGAAGTATGCTTGTACTGTATTTAGACGCTCGGGGAGCTCTGTGATGGTTTACGGGAGGCTTACTGTGCCTTTAAATTACCATTAAAAACTACCATAAAATAATGCCTTGTTAAACTTCAAAGTCTTCTTTTACTTCAAACACAAAATGGAAGACATGATGAGTGTACGTCTTTGTTAGGATTTGGTTACATGTTTTGAACACACCCGAGCAAACAATCGCACCGCGGAGCCAATTTTGCGGAAGTCCGGGAACAGCGGCGCACGCTTCGTACATCCTTGAATATACGGGGTGTAGCAATAATACAGAAATAATAATTATGATCAACTTCCAACCTCTTACCCCTCAACTTTAACTCTAGATTTCCCAACACACACTCAACTTAAACCCAGCCAGGGAGAGTCCACACGCACAGGTGGACGAGGCAGTAGAGCAGGATAAGACACAATCAGCGAATCAGCGATCTACGGTCAAGTTGTAAAACTGTTCCCCTCTGATTTTAACAGTGAACTTTCCCATCACACACTTACCTCCCAACCAATTAGGGAAAGTCAAACGACGGCGAGGGGAGTGGGGAAGTAGAGGAGGATCAGATAGAATCGACGAAGTCAAATACACGGGAAACGTACACAATTATACACCCCTAATTGGTACGGTGGACTTTGCCATCACACACTCACCTCTATTTCACCGAAGGCGAGTCCAAAGACAGCGAGCCAGGGGTCGTGGAAGTACAGCGACAAAATCAGACAGAGTAGGGTGATCCATACTACACTAAACATTGTACACAGAGATGATCCATGCTCTACTAAACATTGTGCGCAGATATGAGCCAACAGCAACTTTTTACCCCCTTTATTATAACAATAAACTATTCCATCTAACACTCACCTCCCAGCCAGTCTGGAAGAATTCAAAGACAGCGAGGGGGACCACGTTGTAGAGCAGAATAGCACACACAAGATTAACGCGCAAACAATGTCTGACCTTAGACCTAATTTTAGAGTGGACTTTCCTAAAACACACTCACCTCCCATCCAACCAGGGAGAGTCCAAAGACGGCGAGGGGGACGAGGAAGTAGAGCAAGACGAGGTAGCAAAAGGCGAACCAGCGGTACTTGAAGACCGTCTCTCCCATCACCTTGGCCAGGCTGATAGAGATCTTCCTCATGAAGGGCACAGGATACCACACCAAGATGCCAGAGATGTTGAAGAACAGATGACATAGGGCCACCTAGAGTGGTTGATATTATGAAGTAATTGCACAATTGCACAAAGTGTATACTATCATGCTACTTTCTCTATGACCATGTCCCACATTCAGCACCACAAGGAACGCGACAATCAATCAATCAATCAATCAATGTATTAAACACTCAATCAGTCAATCAATTAATCAATCAACCAACCAATCAATCAATCAATCAGAAAGTTCACCCATACACACGTAAAAGCCAACTCGCGTAATAACATAAGTGTTCGTGAGAGTTACAACCACGGACGCAGCAGAAGAAACCGAATACTCATTGATCAAGATTTGTGTACATTGTACCATCACTTGGAATAAAAACAACACCTCCGTGTACCTGAAAAGAGGCCTTGAAACCAGTAGGATCCGATGCCAGAGCGGCCAGAATGCCTGTGACAGTGGTGCCGATGTTGGAGCCGAGAGTGGGGGGGTACATCCTGTCAATGTGGATGGCACCAATCCCCATCAGAGGAGTGATGGCCGAGGTGAAGATGGAACTACTCTGCACCAGGATCGTCATGCCTGTTCTCACCTATGGGTAATAGCAAGTTTTGACATGGTGGTAGTGATAGTGAGGATGCATTCCTCAAGCTTCGTATACATTTGACGTCTACTTCACGCAAACGGCTGCATGTTGCTTTGCCACTGTATTTTCGGTAAAAAGGCTTCCCGAACAAACGATCGTATGCACTACAGCCGATCCATGAGTATTGGCTTGTATTTGTATAATAACCTCCCGAGGAATACCACACATACGAGCACGCAAACGATGACACGCACACACTTGCACACACAAACTCTCGCATACACACACGCGCACGCACACACACACACACAAACACACACACACACACACACACACACACACACACACACACACACACACACACACACACACACACACACAATGTCCAATCCATCAAACATAATCCTGCAAGATGAAGGTTGATGCATACGCCGGTCAGTGATGAAAGAGGCACACCTATTACACCTAACTGGACATTACGCAACTTGTAGGAAATGCAAGCTCTGCATTCGCTGCGTCATCAGTGAGACAGTGTATGAATGAGTTATGGGACGATGAACTGTATATAATGAGTAGGCTATTCCTTGACCATTCACAACTCACTGTCTCTTCTCAGCATCACAAGTCAACACTTTGGTTTCAAGTCCCAAACTGTAAGTAG
>NC_090245.1:30322019-30444519 GCF_037325665.1 Littorina saxatilis | reverse complement strand
CAAGACACCAATCCCCTATTCGGGCGTTCAAATCACCTCCAAGTAAATAGTACACATCCCTGCCAGCTTCCATTAAAGACAAAATAAACTGTTCTAGCATTTCTAGAGTACAATCATAATCTTTTTTATCATAGTACACACTGCCCACTGGATGATTATACAGACCAATAAACATCATGTCTTTCTCACAACCAAACAATTCTTTTGAAAGTTTTACGCACAAAACATTTTCACTCTTGGTATCAATAGTCTCAACAAAATCCGACAGACATTTACGAATCAACATAACAGTTCCACCAGAAACATGGCCCATCTTGGTCAGTTTCACACCTGGTGAATGAAGAACAATGAAATCACTAAAATAGGTACTGAAGTCAAAGCTTGGCAAAGTAAAGGTTTCAGACAAAAAGCAAACATCAAAAGAAGTTATGTAATCAACAAAATCAGGGTCAGTTAGCTTGGCAATCAACCCATTTATATTCCAACAAAGAAATGAAAAAGAAGTATTCAATTTGTCCTTATTTGCTGTTGCAACATTATTTACATCAGGTGTGTTTTTGTCATGTGCTTGTGTGTCTTGTTTGTTTGCATTGTCATAGCCTTGGCCACGCCCCTATTCGCTGTTTCCTGCACGGGTGGGAGTTCCACGCACGTTGCGAATGTAGGCCGAGTACCCACCACCTCCACTATCGCCACCCAATGTCATGTCTTTGTGGCCCTGCCGATTGGCTGAGCGGGTCACACGCTTATCTCTGGCGTCACTCTGCCCGGAATTCCGACCGGAATTTTCTTCAGTGTCACGGCTGTGACCCTGAGTGTCACTGACGTCACGCTCTATTTCTACTTCGCTGATTGGTTGACGCTGCTCGTGATCAGGGGGCGTCTCCGAGTCGGTGTTTGTCAACAAACCGGGGCCACCCGGCCGGCGGTTGTCAGCACGGCGATCATCGTTGTTTCTGGGGTTGTCATGGAAGCGTAGCTTGCCGTTTGTGTAGTAGGCCGTCTTCCCCTCCTCCCTCAGCTGTTTCAGCTTCTGGGTCTGCCGTCTGGTGAGATCTTGGGCCGCTCTCAGGTTGTCGTGCTCCATGTCGCTTCGTGCCTCACGGTCTTTCATGAGACGCATCGCATCGCCCCAACGTTGGAACTTGGCAATGATAGGGCGGGGGTTGGGATTCTTGGGGTTGGGTTTGCCGAGGCGATGCGCTCGCTCGATGACGTCAGGCTCCCACTGCTTCTGAGGAATGTAGGTGTCAAGAACGTTTTTCACTGCAACAACACAGTCAGCATCGGTGTCGCCAACTTCTTCTGGTATTCCGAAAAACTTGACGTTGTTGCGACGGGAAAACCCCTCCAGCCTGTCAACCTCTGCCTCGAGGCTAGTCACCACACGATACAGATCGTCTTGTTGTGAGGAGAGGTTGGAGATCGACTGTTCGTTCTTCTTGAGGGACTTTTTCATTGTCTCTTGCTCATCCCCAAATTTCTTCATCAATGTCTCTTGTTTTCTAAGCATGTCTTCTTGTCGTTTGAGAAAGTCCGCCATGTGTTTGCATGGTTGCCAGAACGACATCCAGCTTCTGCTGCAACGACTGCTCTAAGTGTTTGATGCTATCTGCCACTGCAGTTGACTCCGCACCACCACCACTACTTTCGCTACTGCCACTGACAGCAGGCCCAGGGTTTTCCTCTACGTCATTGCTCAATCTCAAGCGTCGTATCGCGAAGGCAATCACTGCCAGGCACAAAGATGGCGCGTGCTGCACGTGCGGAAAGATCGCCGCCATCGGTGACAGGTGTACAAGGTCATCACTTGGCACTGACAAATGGCCAGTCACTGTTGACGAATTATAAGTCACAGTTCCCAGGGGTGGGAATGGCGCACTAAAAGCACTTTCCGCAACATCTTTGAAGCAGCACACGATGTTCGCAAGAAAAACAAGGCATCCCCAAGTAATGCACACGTCGCTGACACTGATTTCAGAACTGTCACCATACACGGGCTGAGCACAAAGCTGGTTCAAGAAATGTTTTGCCACACAAGCCAGATGAAAACGACCAATACTGGCCCTCCAAAGTCCTACCTCGATCATTTTCAGTAGATTTCTGCACACAATCACTTTAGACTTTCACTTGTATAGTTCTGGAGACTCAAACTTTGATATAGCCACTTTGAACTTGAAAAATATCCATCTTGTCTGCACTGTGAACAATTTTCCCTCCTGCGCCATTCGTGGTCGACCTTGACCCCCCGAGAAAGAGAGAGAGAAAGAGAGAGAGAGAGAGAGAGAGAGAGAGAGAGAGAGAGAGAGAGAGAGAGAGAGTATGTGAGTGTCACTGTTCATGTTGTCTGTCTATCTTTCATTTTGTCTGTCTGTCTGTCTGTCTGTCTGTCTGTCTGTCTGTCCATAACACACACACACACACACACACACGCCCGCACGGACGCACGCACACTCACACACACACACACACACACACACTCACACACACACGCACGGAAGAACACACACACACTGACATGGACACACACACACACACACTGACATGGACACACACACACACACACTGACAAGGACACACACACACACATACACACATACACACACACAACCACACAACCACACACACACACACACACACACGCACACACACACACACACACACACACACACACGCGCGCGCGCGTGCTCATGCATAGGGAAAATAAATAAATAAGTACTCGGCAAGAGGTATGCAGATTCAATTTTCTAGATCCAGATTCAAAGGAAAAAGCAACGTTCAACATTCTCTTAAATCAAAACCATCCTGATATGTAACATAATCATCGTTATATTCATGATAAATACAAACGGAAAGAAAAATAATTATTCAAATCTTCTCCTTCTTCAACGACAGAAACGATGAATTGAAATGTGAGACAGTGACAGCCATAAGGTCGTGTTTACTTCAATTTGATCATGTAGAAGGGAAATGTGATTTTAATCCTTTTTTCCGCAATATCTTCTGCGAACACAGAACATGGTATAAAACCGACAAATAAATGCACAAATCTCTATTCAGAAAAATGTTGCGTAGCGTATGCTGCACTCTAAACTGAAGAGTTCCACTTTTGAACACAGCTTTTGTGACCAGTTTTAAACACTGTTGACATTCTATACAGTTACACTAGCTAAAGTACCACACATAGGAAACGATAGCGTTCAGTTGAACGATATTGTACCATGTATGCTACAGTATAGTATTCATAACGGGACCGCCCTGATATGGCCTTTCGTGGTCGGCTGGGCGTTAAGCAAACAAACAAACAAACAAAATTCATAACGGGTAATATCAAAAGTTCGTTCAAAAGTGGACCACTTCAAATAAAAGTGCTCACTCTTCAAAGACATGACGCTGGAAGGGTGATTTTCTTCTCCACACACAAAACATATCTAGTTACACTCTAGCTGCTCTTCCTTTCCATTTGACAAGCAGTTTTAAAACAATTGTTTAGAACATGAGCGAGAAATTAGAGCCAGTGGAATGACAAAGATATAGCGGTTATAGCCTGAAACCTTGTGTCAAGTCTCACGAATTATGCTTTGGATATGATGACAGATGTGTGTGTGTGTGTGTGTGTGTGTGTGTGTGTGTGTGTGTGTGTGTGTGTGTGTGTGTGTGTGTGTGTGTGTGTGTTAGTGTGCGTGCGTGCGTGCGTGCTTGGGTGTGTGTTTGAGTGTGTGTATGCGCGCACGCGCGTGTGTGTGTGTGTGTGTGTGTGTGTGTGTGTGTGTGTGTGTGTGAGTGTGTGGATATCTGCATTTTAAATGAGAGAGTTTAGCGACGAGTGTGCATCCATAGTCAATCAACACCATTTTTAAGACAAAATAAAGTTTGGTGTGATCCTTTTGCCAATTAAAATGACTAATTTACTCACGCACGCGCGAACACACACACACACACACACACACACACACACACACACACACACACAGACACACGCACGCACATACACACACACAAAACACACACACACACACACACACACACACACACACACCTAGACGAACATATTCAAAAACACAAGTATTCCCCTCAACAACTACTGTCCTATCAAACATCTGATTATATACTCAGTATCACAGGTAATTATTCAACATAGTCTGTTACAAATAACTTATCACTCATTGACATCAATTCTTTCATCTTCACTTTTTCTCTTTTTCGTTTAACCGTGCAAAATAAATATTTTGACACTTTCTGTACCTCTTTTTTGTGGTAAATTTATATCCTCTACTAAGAAGTATGCATATCTTTGATGAGGTACTAAAAGGTGTCGCATTTTTGGTGTACAGCTTATATTATTTACAACATGGCAAACTATGTGCAAGTACAAGCAAAATCGCAGGCTGTCCTCTCTCTCTGTCTCTGTCTCTGTGTCTCTGTGTCTCTGTCTCTCTCTCTCTGTCTCTCTGTCTCTCTGTCTCTGTCTCTGTCTCTCTCTCTCTCTCTGTCTCTGTCTCTCTCTCAGAGATGAACCAATGTCATTGTCTCTCTCTCTCTCTCTCTCTCTCTCTCTCTCTCTCTCTCTCTCTCTCTCTCTCTCTCTCTCTCTCTCTCTCCAACCCCATCCCCGCCCACCCGAACTGACTTTCATCTACCAAATGTGCAGTTGACGTCCACGACCGCATCCCTTTGCATAGAATTTGTCATAATGTAACACAAATCATAATTTCTAAAGTCGTGATGATTCAATATGTCCGTTTTGCTCTGTGTCTTTTTTCACGCTTCCGTTTCTTTGACCTTGGCCTATTGTCTCCGCCTCAAGGTCATCAGCTTCCGGGGTCGTCTTGCAGCACGTGCAAACTCCGCGCATGCGCTGAAAGACGCGGTCGATGGGTGCAAGACTGCGAAGAGGTTCGGGGAGACCCGTAGCCTCCCAGGAGCGAAGTTTTGCTGGAAGCACCTCCGGTTTCTTCGTCTGGAGAACGTTGATAATGACAATCACGACGATGAAAACGAAGATGGGTAAGCCCACTCCGAGTAGTACCTTTCAGAAACAGAAAGTAATGAATTAAAGACACATACTTCACAACGAGTTTTAGCGAACGCATCTAAACGGTTGAAAAAAGGAGAAGGTTCAAACGACAATGTGTTGGGTGTCCTGAATGACGACACGGTATGGTGTCTAAAATAAACTTTGTCCTTCCATTTGTAAGGTGCAAAGAACGTAAAAGCGAAACAAAAGAACTTCTTTGAAACACTCAGGAGATTCTCTGATCTTGACTGATAATCTCGCAAGCAAAGTCCTCACACAATCAGCAGCAGGTACATTTCAGCTGCACAGCTGTTCTCAGTGGCCTTTAACACCAGGCTTTCCCTACGTACACACTCAACTTAAACCCAGCCAGGGAGAGTCCACACGTTCAATGGGACGGGGAAGAAGAGCAGGATAAGATACAATCAGCGATAAAAGGACAAGTTGTAAAACGTTTCAGCTCTGATTTTAACATTGGACTTTCCAATCACAAACTTAATTACCTCCCATTCAATAAGGGAAAGTCAAAAGACGACGAGGGGAGTGGGGAAGTAGAGCAGGATGAGACAGAATCGGCGAAGGAAAATACACGGGAAACGTTCAAAACTGTACACCCCTAATTTGTACAGTGAACTTTGCCATCCCACACTCACCTCCAATGAAGCGAGGGAGAGTCCAAAGACAGCAAGGGGCCGTGCAAGTAAATCAGAGATGATACAGAGTAGGGTGATCCATTCTACACTAAAAATGATTGTACACAGGGATGATCCATACTCTACTAAACAGTGTGCACAGAGATGAACCAACAGCAACTTCTTACCCCCTTACCACAACCATAAACTATCCCATCAAACACCTACCTCCCATCCAGCCAGGGAGAGTCCAAAGACGGCGAGGGGGACGAGGAAGTAGAGCAAGACGAGGTAGCAGAGGGCGAACCAGCGGTACTTGAAGACCGTCTGTCCCATCACCTTGGCCAGGCTGATAGGGATCTTCCTCATGAAGGGCACAGGATACCACACCAAGATGCCCGAGATGTTGAAGAACAGATGACATAGGGCCACCTAGAGTGGGTGGAAAAAACACCGGATGGGTTTGAGATTATGAAGTAATTGCACAAAGCGTGATCATATCATTATGTCATGTTCTCTAGGAGCAGGGACCAAATTCAGCACCACTCAGAAAGTGTCATGCAATCAATCAATCAATCAATCAATCAGTCAAACAAACAAACAAACAAACAAACAAACAAACGAACAAACGAACAAACAAATAAATGAACCGAAATTTCATCCATCCTCCCACCCACATAAAAGCCAACTCGCGTACAAACATATAAATGTATGTGAGAGTTCTAGCCCACGAACGCAGAAGCTAGAAGAAGAAGAAGCAGAGTATCCATTGATATAAGATTTTAGTACACTGCACAGTGACTGAAAAGAAAACCCATCTCCGTGTACCTGAAAAGAGTTCTTGAAACCAGTAGGATCCGATGCCAGAGCGGCCAGTATGCCTGTGACAGTGGTGCCGATGTTGGAGCCGAGAGTGAGGGGGTACATCCTGTCAATGTGGATGGCACCAATCCCCACCAGAGGAGTGATGGCCGAGGTGAAGATGGAACTACTCTGTACCAGGATCGTCATGCCTGCTCCCACCTGTGGGTGATTAACAGAATGGTTAATTACAGGTAATTTTTAACCTGTGTGTCCGGGTAGTGGTAGATTGCATATCAAGAATCATAACATCAATATACAAACAAAACAAAAAACCGCCATTTTCGTGGGAAGATGTGGTCAAGACTGACCTGTGACGTCTTGCCCAAAGATGGCTCAATTGTAACGAACTCATTTTTGAACAAAGAAAAGCAGATCTTCACATGCACATACATGATAGACCGAAACACTGCTGTTTGCCATTCGGGCTATACCCCTCCCTGAACAAAAATATCCTTAACTTTTTGTGCTCTGTGTTCTTTACCGAATTAATGGCGTATAAGGTAGTGAAGACGACCGTCCATGACCAAGTGACATCTAAGACATAAAACCCCGCCCACCTCGTGTCGAGTGCCTGTGCCCCCCACCCCCTCCACAGTGGCATACTCTTAACAGACAACATGCTCCCATTCTGGACCCTCACCCCTACCCCAAGCATATTAAAAAAGAAAATCTCACCAGAATAGCCAAACATCCAGTGAGATATTTAAAGGGGCCAGGCAAATCCGAGTTGATGAAACGCTGCAGAAGCGAGGCAATGGCCCCTTTTAACAATGACGTCAGCAGTTTGACGATCAGCACCAGACATACGCACAGCAGGAGAAGCGAAGCAGCCAATAGGATTCCGCCAGAAGCTGCGTCACTTCCTGTCCAGCCATTGAAGATGTGATCACCTGTGACAGAATTCAGTCAAAGTTCACATGATTATATTTGACAGCGCATAAAAAAAGCTTCATTACGCATAGCAACCAAAGTCATGCAGAAGAAGATAAGACGAAAGACAAACAAACAAACAAACAAACAAACAAACAAACTGACCGGCGGAAAGACATACATATAGACAAATGGGCAGAAAGACAAACACAGGGACGGTGAAGATCAAAGGTGAGAAAGACAAACAAACAAACAAACAAACTGACAGGCGGACAGACAGACAGACAGACAGACATGTAGAATAACATAGGAACAAACGGACACAGAGACTGTGACGTTGGAAGACGAGGGGACAATCAAGGTGTATAACACTGGAAAATAAAAAAAGAAGAAGACAAAATGACGCAAAAGAGAAAAAGACAAGCAAGAAACAGAAACAAAACACACGTGAGGTAGGCCTACGTACCATCTTTAATCAGACTACCGTTGATATCCTGTCCCAACGCTATCTGGCGAATCTTGGACGTGTCAAGCTGTTGAAAAATAAACAACAAACATATGTATACGTATAAGTCGTCGTACACGCGTAAACATTAGCCTATCTAGAGTGCTGAATCTGGTGCAAACATACTTTCGGAGAATAAGGCTTAGCACACTATTACTGAGTGGACACCTTGGTTCGCTAGCGGAGCGGTTGTATACACATACACACACACACACACACACACACACAACCAGACACACACACACACGCACGCACGCACGCACGCACGCACGTACACACGTACATACCACGGCCTAAGTGCTCTCTGAACACAGTATAATTTTGTTCATGAATTAATTTCGTAGAAGCCACTAGTAGCTTAAAACAAAACTATCAAAATAAGTCTGACTAACCACAGCAAGCAGTCAGGGTGTTGACTTTTAGTCTGTGTCCAAGTGTAGGGATGGACTTATCCCATGTAAAAACATGGACAGATATGAGATGGTGAGCCGAACTGGGTTTTATTCAAGAAGGAGAGTTTCCGAAACAGACTCCTTTCCGTGTAAATGACCCGGTACACCATCACAGGTTTGTCCAGGCTTTGAAACTGATTTAAGAGCATCATTCCGCTTGTGGAATTCCAAAATGTACAAGCCTGGCGTGGGAACTTTGGGTTGCAAGTTTCTTGTAACGGATGCAGCGTCAATATGCAAAAGAAATTCAGCCCATTCCTTCCACTCAGCAGGGGAACAAACCCGGCTGTTGGCTTATGCTTTGTGTTCAGGTGGCAGCTGCTCTTACCTCCCTTTAAAACCTTGACACATCTCTGCTGGTTTGCAAGAATGCTTACACGAGAAAAGAAGCTACCTTTCACTGTTAGGCGTGAGTAATGCGAAACTGTCACTGAATGCGGAAATGTTGAAGAAAAAAGGTAAGACGTGCGTGTATAGCTGCACAACCCTAATCCGTCATTTCAATGTGTCGGCTTACTTTCTAGTCAGGTTTGCCCCCACCCCTAATCCGTTTCCCTTAAAACAAATTAAATCAAGCTTATACATGTACACAGACGTTACACCAATAAAAAGATTATAAAACACTTCTTTTTTTTAAACCAGGAAGGTTAGTTTATGGAAAGTTTAATTATAGACAAAACGAAAGAATGTCTGTTCTTTTGTAAAAAAAATATCTTTTAGTTATCTATTTATTTATTGGATTCCAGAAGAAACACGTTTTGATTTCTGAGCCAACAAAATAGAGATATTCACTTGTGTGCACAAGAACTTTAACAACAGGGTTGGAGCAAACAAAACTCAATTTCATCCAGCCGTTGGCTCTCACCTAGATGGTGGCTATCTCGTGCAATTCATCCCTGCAATCAAGACAACACTGATACAGTGCGAAATGTGGACGTTAAAAAAAAAAACCTTTTTGACGTGTGTAATAAGAAGATTTGAGTCTGTTCCTTTAACTAGTTGACAAAGGCACTGCGAATAAACATATCTGGTGTGTGTGTGACAATAGGTCTGTGCCTTAAAGGCATAGAAAGCTGATGAATATACACGCTAATTGCTTTACCCAGAGCTGGAGACAGACTAAATTAAGTTCCCTGCAAAATATTGTGGTCTAGGAGCCCTTAAATGTTGAGATATTTGAATTTTTATTTTGATCTAGATGGTCCTATTTATAGATTTGGCAATACATGTAACGTTGATGCGGCTTTGTTGACATCCTCACTTTTTCAGAGGCTAGATCAAGCTGTAATGCATGTATTATGGTCCGCGCATGGTGACATATCGTCATTATATGGTCTTATGGTGCGTTTGACATCGATTGTGGGCAAACTACACTTTGTAAACACGGGAGTGCGTTAGTATGCCTTTAAATTTGATCAACCAAAGCAGACAACACACGCGTGCGAAATGGACAATGCGACTGATTTAGCATTTTTAGCAATAGGTCTGTTCAAAAAAGTACCGTCATTGCAACGAGATTGACTGGAAGTAGTTACTTCTTTGGCAATAGGTCTGTCCCTTTAAACTATCCACACACACACACACACACACACACACACACACACACACACACACACACACACACACACACACACACACACACACACACACACACACACACACACACAAATTAAAAAATAAATAAATACGCGTACTTTACCAGTAAGCTGTCATTGTGGTCGAAGTTGACAGTAGTAGGCTACCATGATAACATATACGTAACCAGATATGTTCAGTGCTAACCTTAGCTTGCTTGTTGCTTTTTTTAGACACAAAATAGTGTGAGGCGTGCTCGTATGTTCTAATTTTGACTTAACTGGCTAAGAGGTACAAACCGGATTACGGGTACAAGGTCATGTGGGCATTTGCGCGAACAAGCCGCTTTCAGTGTCAATGTATTCATGAATATTCTGTTTCGAATGAGGGCGTATTCATTACTACATAATCCCAGGCCGTCCCCCTCTGTCCCCTCTCTCTCTGTCTCTCTCTCTGTCTCTCTCTCTCTCTCTCTCTCTCTCTCTCTCTCTCTCTCTCTCTCTCTCTCTCTCTCTCTCTCTCTCTCTCTCTCTCTCTCTCTCTCTCCCCCCCCCCCCCCGTACACACATCCCTCAGCCTCTCATACACACACACTGGGTACTAGTCGACATGTTGACAAAGAAATCCTAGATGTATTATTTAAGTTAGGTGAGCTGTTTAACATATATATAAACACTAGTTCAACAGTCGTAGATGTCTTCAAAATCCGAGTTAAATCACCCCTGTATTATATCCCCTCCACTTTTCTCCCCCGACAACCTCTTCCCCCTGAATGTGAAGGAAAAAATAGAAAAAAACGAAAGAAAGAATTCAATGGAAGATGATATATCCACACAACAACAACAACAACAACAACAACAACAACAACAACAACAACAACAACAACAACATCGATTAAACAAACAAAACAATTATAATAATAATAATAAGAAGAAGAATACGAGAATTTATAACGCGCACATATCTCACGACAAGGCGACTGAAGGCGCACTCATACGCATTCTTTCGCATTAACAACTCATGCACACTCATATATACACTTACGCATAAATTACAAGAAGATGACAAGGCAACAACACAAACGTTAAATGTTAAACAAACAAACAACAACAACAAGAAATTCCTATGAGGTAGGAAAAACACCCCCGTCAAAGGGAAATAACCTTCTCAGTTGGTGGCAGTGACTGAGTGAGAATGGTTATTTCCCTTTGACCATGAAGATGTCCCTGTATAAGTCCTTGTATAATTTTAATCCACCAATAACTCCCTAACCGTGTGTTTGACTGGTCCCAATTTTTGTAAGGACCGTCTCAGGAATGTATAGAACCTGTTCACCAAGTTTGGTGACGATCGGTCCGTTCATTCTTGAGATCTTTATGCGAACACAAACACACAAACACACAAACAAACACACAAACAAACACCCTAACACCCAAACAAACACATCGAGCGAAACCTATACACACCCCTATACCGGGGGTGTAACAAAACAAGACATCTGCCATACAGGCATGAGAGCAAATAAAGAAAACACAAAGCATACCAGCACCACTCTCTCAGTCAGAGGCTTGGTGATGGCTTTGAGGAACTCGGGGTTTTCTGCAGTAGTGTTAGTATTGTCCGGGATGTTCTCCACGATGAGGGTGGTCAAGCGACGCAAGTAGCCAGAGACCCACTCCAAGGGTAGAAACACCAATACACTCAGCCAGTTGAACATGTCGTGAACCGTCGCTGCTGCGAACGCCCGTCTGCACGTAAAAACCATTTAAATGTTCACCTTCGACCTTGCTTGTATTTATTTATTTATTTATTTATTTATTTTTGTGTTTATTTATTTATTTATTTATTTGTTTATTTATTTATGTATTTATTTATTTACTTATGTATGTGTTTGTTTGTTTGTTTGTGTGTTTGTTTGCTTGTTTGTTTGTGTTTATTTGTTTGTGTGTTTTGTTTTTTTGGTTTTTATTTGCTTTGTTATGTTATCTTTATTTTTTATTCTATGTGTTTGATTATTTATTTACGGACTCGGACATTTGTTTTGTTTTGTTCTTGCTTCTGTTTTGTCAACTAAATGTTACAATCAACTGCTCTTGTGTAAGCAGCTCTGCTCACTATCTCAGATTTGCCCATGCCTTTTACATGGGATGAGGTCATCCCTCCCTTGGACACATACCACAAATGTCATCTCATTTACTTCATCCCATTGCTGGGAAATTTAGGTCGCTTCCTCCACGTAGAAAGCTAGCAACATCAAGTGTCGCGCTACGCATGTTTGTGCGTGTTAAATCAGTCTACTGCACTGGCAGAACGACCGAGGTCTTGTACGTGCCACTGTGGTGACAACACCCTGACTGCCACA
This sequence comes from Littorina saxatilis, assembly GCF_037325665.1. Classification (NCBI taxonomy): domain Eukaryota; kingdom Metazoa; phylum Mollusca; class Gastropoda; order Littorinimorpha; family Littorinidae; genus Littorina; species Littorina saxatilis. The sequence continues at coordinate 30,432,242 of NC_090245.1, read as the reverse complement.
AATGACTTTTTAAGAAATTATGTTAGAACACAGATTCCTTCTTTGCATGAAGACCAACCAGGCTATTGATGTTAAAATGTGTCCAGTACTAGGTGGAGGGACGGTCTTATCCTATGCAAAAGCATGGGCATATATTTGAAATGGTTCTCATCGCATGTCACAAAAGCTCAAACAAATATTGCTATTCTAATAGACACGTGGGGAATTCGGGGGTTGTGATTGAATTGAATAGTCTCACACATCCAGACTCGGCGTATTATACCCTGTCACCACGCTGAAAACAAGATAGCTGTTAACGACGGTGTACGTGATAGTTGACAATGGAATGATGGTACTTTGAACGAACGTAAGTCATACAGAGCAATGAACCATCCCACATGATTGAATAATATTTTACATCTGCTTGGCTCTCACTATCCTGATCTCACAAATATAGTGACGAAACAATATAGAGTCGCATGTAACTCTGCAAAGGAGCATTTTCCCTGGCGTGTTTAACTGCAAACAGAAACGACGTATTCGACTAGCAAAATGTCTCACGTGCAGTTTACAAATACTCAGAAATGAAGTAGTGCAACATGAGGTTGAAACTAGCGCTCAGAGATCAGAGATCAACAATTAAAACAATATAGGCTCCTAAGTGCCTCCCCCTTAAAGATTTGAGTATGTGTATGTTTCGTGTGAGGTCAGCTTTTGCTTTTGTATTCTGGAGTTGAAGAGCAACTACTTGTCGTTATTCTTTCAGATGAACAACAAAGACTTGGAGAACACTCGGGTCAAAAATGCGGAGCTCTTTAAGCTTCGAGTGTTTAACAGAAACGAGCAGTGTGCAAACGTGTCCACAGAAATACACATGTTTGAACAAATCGACTGCACAGACCAGAATGTGTTGATTTTGCCCTATTTCGCACAAAACAAGATGTCATCTGTAAACACTGGACACTTTTAGTTAACACCCTCTTCAATATTTTTGAACATCTCTATCTACAGGGGGCTGCATGGTTCATCAGGTGTGCTTTTGTATGGTTAGGTCATATGTAAATGTGTCTTCTTTTTCTTCAACTTCATCGTCTTGTATGCTTCGTTCTTTGTGCATTTATTTCATTGGAAACACAGCATGAAAAGCAAAATCCATCTTGTCGTGCAGTCGTACGTTGGTTCTGTGGCTGTATGTTTTTCACTTTAACATATCTGTATGTTGTCCTATATTTCTGCATGGTCATATGCACACGATACAAATGTCTGCACGCCATATTTCAAAAGAACTGGCTGTCAAAATAAGACGTGATAATATAGTCTCATATAAATGTGCACCTTATTTAATAAGCGTATACTACTCAGTGTGTAGACAGAATGCTGAGTTGGGGTCATAATTGTCATTTCCAACACTTGAAAGCTTACTGAATGCAGACAATGTAACTTGTTTATGTACATGTTACTGTCAACCCAACAAGCAGAATTGTGTCATCCGACTGATACCATCATTAATGTCAGGGTATCTCCTATACCTTGCATACAAAAATTTAAAAACATAAAAAAGTTTAAGTTTAAAGGCAAAAAAGTTGGACTTAAATGAAAATCGGTACATTTTGGGACCACCTTGTTGATGCGTGATTGTTGTGCACTCACCTGAAGTCCCCTCTATCCGCAGACTGCCCCATGGCCACAATAGTGTTGGTCACTGTGGTTCCTATGTTGGCCCCCATCATCATCGGTATGGCATTGCCAACGTTGAGCACTGTCATAGAAACACGATGATGCTTAATTATTTCAACCTGAGACATTTATTTTGTTGCTGGTAACAAGCTAATTTAAAAACACATCACATGCACTCTCGCACGCACGCACGCACGCACATATGTACACACACACACACACATATACACACACAAACACACAAACACACTCACACACTGCACACACACACTCACACACACACACACCCACACACACACACACACACACACACACACACACACACACACACACACACACACACACACACACACACACACACACACATATTTGACTCGACATTTAGCATGCAAACATGCAAGTTGCACGAAAAGGGTTGTTGTACACGACAGAGTCCCTTAGATTACCCGTAATAATATGTCATTCAGATACTCATAATTATAGGCACGCATTTAAATCACAAAACATTATTCACATTTGTATTGTGACTTGTATAGGCTTGTTGTCGAAATTCGTGCTTACGCAGAGTTTGCTATGCACTGTTTAACAAACACAAACACAACCCAGCATGTACGGGTTCAAGCAACACGGACACGTACACCTATGCACTTTGTGCGCGACTAAAAAAAACTGTTCACCCACGTCGGGACACGATAAGTGTAACACGCACTATTACAATCTCAGTTTCGCACCGGTATAAAATACTCCAACTTGAATTTGGTGTTTATATCTTTTAATTGTTTACCCTCAAAACATGAATATGAGATTTGTTTTATGAACAACCGAAATAACGTTGGTTACGTGGAAACATTTCCTCATTTCCATGGATCTCCACACATGCAAACAAGTGTCATAGAAATCAATCTTGATAATATTCGACTGCCTTTAAACTGTACAACACTTAACAACAACCTGTCCTGAAAAGTTGCATTGCGTTAATTGGGTCATGTGAAACATTATTTGACTGTCTCAAAGAATATTTCTCTTAATTTTAACTTCGAAAAAGAACATTTTAAAACTGAATCGATGTCACGAATTCAAAGATTAAAACAATGCAATTGTTAATATTTAGCAACTTTTGCATACCACAATCTCACCACTACCTCTCCACGATCTCGGCAATGCTGAGTTCGTAAATTTAGATTTGTAACGTTTTGAACACTGCAGGATTTTACGTCTACATTTATTGCGTCTCCTATACAATGGCACATTCGTGTAATAAGATACGACATCAGCCGAACAAACCAAGACGTGGTTTTTTTGTTACCCTCCGTTCTAAAGTAAAAGCCCTGGCGTTACAAGCAAAGCAACGTTTGAGAAGACGTCATGGGGACTGGGTGGCCGAGTGGTAACGCACTTGCGCTCGGAATCGAGAGGTTGCGTGTTCGACCCTGGGTCAGGCCGCTATTTTCTCCCCCCTTTCCTAACCTAGGTGGTGGGTTCAAGTGCTAGTCTTTCGGATGAGACGAAAAACCGAGGTCCCTTCGTGTACACTACATTGGGGGTGCACGTTAAAGATCCCACGATTGACAAAAGGGTCTTTCCTGGCAAAATTGTATAGGCATAGCTAAAAATGTCCACCAAATACCCGTGTGACTTGGAATAATAGGCCGTGAAAAGTAGGATATGCGCCGAAATGGCTGCGATCTGCTGGCCGATGTGAATGCGTGATGTATTGTGTAAAAAATTCCATCTCACACGGCATAAATAAATCCCTGCGCCTTGAATATGTGCGCGATATAAATTGCATAAAAAAAATTTAAAAAAAAATAAAATTAAAAAATAAAAAAAATCCCTGCGCTTAGAACTGTACCCACGGAATACGCGCGATATAAGCCTCATATTGATATTGATTGATTGATGAATGCGAAAAATGGCGTCAGGTAAAAGTCCAGTCACTTCTTACACTCTCAACTAGAAGTGTTCCAATATGAACACACTTTTAGTAACCAGCTGTGAACACTGTGTGAGTTGCGTAGTCGGCTGGACGTTAAGCAACAAATAAACAAACAAACAAACAAACTGTGTGAGTTACTATATAGTTTTACTTGCAAAAGTAGTACACATTGTAAACCCTATTTAGTGTATCGGTATCAAACGTCATTAAGCTGGTGTGTACTCACAGCCAGCGGACACCATGGAGACAACGATGGAGGTGGAGGTGGAGGAGCTCTGTACCAGCACCGTGGCCAGCACACCCAGCATCATGCCAGCAATGGGGTTGGAGAACAGCACTGTGTTGCTCAGAGCCTCTCCCGCTGCCTTGCCTTCGAAAAACCAACACAAAACACAAAACCTCAACACGTGATCAAAATGTGAGAACACCACTGTGTTGCTCAGAGCCTCTCCCGCTGCCTTGCCTTCAAAAAACCAACACAAAACACAAAACATCAACACATGATCAACAAGTGAGAACAGCACTGTGTTGCTCAGAGCCTCTCCCGCTGCCTTGCCTTCAAAATACCAACAGAAATACCAACTAAGACAAATGTCGCCAATGTTTTTACAGAGTGGCGTTAAATAAACGATTTTATCATCAACAGAAAACACAAAACATAAACACATGATCAACAAGTGAGAACAGCACCAGTCCTCATTTTCTTATTTTTTACTTGTCATTTATCCACATTAAACACTCTCTTTGTCAATAATCCAGGGACATAATATTATGTTTTATCAATGATTAAAAAGTTCCATAAAATTAATCATTCTTTGTTGTTATTGTTGTTGTTGTAGTTGTAGTTGTTGTTGCTGTTGTTGTTAAATTCTTCAATTTGAACCACACATTGTAAATGCTATTGAGTGCATCGGTATTATTATTTGTTAGTTTTGGATTTGTTGGCATTGTATCAAAAAAGAAAACTGACCTCCCAGCAGATTAAAAGCAGAACTGAGGATGTCCAGGGAACAGATGAACATGTAGAGCAGCCCGAGCAGGATGAAGAACCGGGCGATGTACCATATCACGCGCAACACTCTGCGTGGCGGGGTCAACTCTGCACGTGAAACATGGCACACAGATTACCAACGACGTACATTTTTATATGGTTTGGTTGATTGCCTGGCTGATGGCTTTGTTCACTGGTTGCTTGCTTGCTTGATTAGTTGACTGTATGGTTTTGATCCTACTGTATGGGGGACTGGCTCAGAGCTCTGTGCAAAGTGATGCTAAGTTAAGGGGCTATAGAGCATTTCTTTTTGTCCGTTCTTCTTCTCCGGTCATCCTCCTTCTTTAGTGCCTGGCTTACTTCTGCACAAACCATTCGTTTGTTTATTTGATTATTCATTTATTTCCGTCTTTCTTTCTTTGTATTGTGGGCTTTGATGTTCTTTTCAGTTTCAGTTCTTCATTATTTTCTTCCACAGTATTCTCTTCCGTCTTTATTCCTTGTTCCGGGTTTGATTTTGCGCGCTTGTATATCACTGTTACAGAAGCATTTGCATTTGATGAAGGTGGAAGAGATGGGGTGCTATTTAGGGGGGGGGGGGGTGATCTATAAAAAAAAATATTAAAAAAAAAACAAATTAAACAACACCCGAAGTGTTTTCTTGAGGGATGAAACAAAGGGCAGTGACATATCACCAAGGTTTTGCCATTCATTTTGACAAGCATGTGTAACAGGCTTTCCCGTTGCGCCAACACAGTCAGTGCTCTTTTTCTCCCGTTTTCAACTGACATCATGACGCACAATGTTGCAGGAAACACAAAAGCATGAACACATGTGTTTGCATAATGAAAGCTCTGAAAACAACTCTGAATAGGGCGGCCTATCGGCGCAAGAAAGCTTATCTTGTTCTTTACAATTAATTCAGCCATGCATGCTTGACATAGATTTCCCTGTCTACTCACACAAAAAGCACTGGGTTTTTTCAACCTCAGTAAGTCATTGTGACCCAACGTTATAACCCGAATACAGAAAAAGTTGTTTACTTCACGAAATTACACGAAATAATGTTAGGTATGTTTAGGATCTTTATTTCTTTACTTTTCTCTTTCTTGACAGTTTGACAATTGACATATTATAAAGGTGGTCGCCATCAGCACTAAAAGCAAGTTAAAGACAAAAACATGTATTATTTTTCCACCGTTTTCTCTCGAATCTCATATCACTCTGTTGTAGCGTTGACATTATGTAATTCCTGGTATAGTTCATGAAGAGCCCGGTGACAGGAAACATGTGTTTGTTTCTCTGTGCCAAAAAAGAAGACAACTCCGTTGCCTCGTGAAATTGGAATACGTACCTGTTAGGTTCCTGATGTTATGACAACCTGAATGTTCACATTTTCACAATCAACACTACCTACAGCTACATATTTGAAAACAACTTTTTGCTGTTTTCCCCTAAGCCATTGACGATTGTATATAGTTTATATATTTCTGATGACTATCTTGACGAACAACTATAATCTTTAGAACACCGGGTCTAGATCATCACATAAAATTGACCCATGACCGTCCCGGCCTAGATTCCAAGTCAAATGCTCTACCAACAGAGCTAGAAGTAGCAGACCCCACTGCTTTAACCAATGGTTAGGGTGCGAAAAGAAGAAGATTACCTGCCCACGGTGTGTCCGTGCTCTTCAGTTCAGGCAACGCCCAGGGGTCAACTTCCTCGGCCTCTTTCCCCTCCTTGTCCTTGGCATGGTCATCTTCGATGGACAGCGCTGTGGCCTGTTCGTAGGAGGGAAGCTTTCCTGCTGAGGCCTGGCCATTGGCTGGACGTTTGGAGTCTTCAAGTTCGTCCGGCGTGTAAGCTTCGTTGAGGTATGCTCGCTTGTCCTTTCCGTTCTGTGTGATGTGAATGGGAGAATTATTAACAATTGTCCAAATGGTGTTAGCTCTTCAGTCTTCAAGATGTAAGGTACAATACGTAAAGCTCAAAGCATGTGCACGTAGCCGTGTTTTCTTTATAAGTACTCCGTCAAAGACTAATCAGTCACCGTGAAGGGAAGGATTTCATCGTAAACTGTGATTCAGTTAATTTTCTTTTTAAACTTCAGTTACATGCAGGCCGCTCCATACCTTTCTTTTTGTTCAATCCCCTACACCCCCACCGCCCTTCATTTGTGTTTTTTTGTTTGTGTGCTGTATTTTTTTGTATTTTTTTTCATTGTAATTGCTTTATATTGCAGTTGTTTCGCGTTTGTTTGTTGTTTGGTTTAGCGTCCTTCTTCATTGATGTTTTTAACTGAATAGTTATAGCAGAATGTGGAGGTGAGAGGAGGAGGAGAAGATAAGCAAGACCCTTCTTTTCACATAAAATTAAGTCTGTTTTGAAATCACGATGAAATTTGTCAATATAAAAATAAATATATAACTGCCATGGATCGTGGACAGTATCTGGCATGTCTAAATATTAGAATGTTGTTTTCTGGTGCGCTACATCAAGAGTTTTCTCTAACATCAACCGACTATTCTCCGTTTTTCCTGGATCATTTCCCAACCAGTATTACATGCAACAATCAAAACCTCTGTTTTAAGAGCATCAGTTAGCAGAAGTTGGTGAGGTTTTAAACCGTTCCCAAAAACGTGTCATGTCATGGTTGTAAGGAAAAGCCCGGCATGTTTCCAGTCATACAGTGTACTTGTTTTAGCCAGATTTGAAGGAAACAAAAGCAAGGAAGGACGTGATTAATCTGTTAATTCGTTGAGAGTGACAGGTGAACGGATGACTTTTCGCGTTTCTTCATTCATTGTACGAGTCCGCGTTTCCGTCAGAAAAGGCTAGCATCTCTGTCTCATTCTGCCCTCCCCTCCACCCAATTCCTCCCCTTGACCTGATTCCCCGTCTTCATCGCCATCTTCATGTATAATGTCTCTCTTTCTCTGTCTGGGCGTTTGTCTTGTCTTATGTCTGTCTGTCTGTCTGTCTGTCGGTCTTTCTGTGCGTTTGTCTCGTTTTCTTTTTCTTCTTCTTCTGTCTGTCTGTCTGTCTGTCTGTCTGTCTGTCTCTGTGTTTGTCTCGTCTTCTTTTTCTGTTTATCTGTCTGTCTGTCTGTCTGTCTGTGCGTGCGTACGTGCATGCGTGTGTGCGTGCGTGTGTGCGTGCGTGAGTGAGTGCGTGTGTGTGTGTATATATGTGTAAGTGTGAGTCGCTCTCTCTCTCTCTTTCTCTCTCTCTCTCTCTTGGGGGGGGGGGGGGGGGGGGTCATTGGGACACATGGACTAGGAGTAGGGGAGTAGGAGGAAACTTGTCTGAAATGTGCGTCAGCTGTCAGGGCAGATGAGAGTGCAGATAAGGCTAGCGATGACGTACAATTCCTCATGTACAGTTAGGGCTCGCCCTACACACCTAGCCTACAACGCAATAGATTTTTACACCAATAGAACAAAAGGCTAAAAAATAAGCGGAAATAAGTATGCAAACAAACTTGAGTGTTATTTACAATATTCTGTCCTGTAAGGAAAACCCGCGTCAAGTTACAACACACACTCACACACACACACACACACACACACACACACACACACACACATAGTCACACACACACACACACGCACACACAACACACACAAACACACACACAAACACACACACACACAAACACACACACACATACACATACACCCACCCACACACACACACACACACAAACACACACACACACACAAACACACATGTACACACATACACACACACACACACACACACACACACACACACACACACACACACCAAATACTATTTGAAAAAGAAAATTGCAGAAGATAGTAAGTAATTTAACAACTGAAATACACCCACTGTGATACAACAAGAGCCAGGCCAAATTGTGTCAAAGTAGCCCTCATCAATCCCAATTATTGGATCAACAAACCTTCTAGGTATTAGTTCACAATGTTCTTGTGTTTAACCACGAATATGCCCTTTAAAAGAGTGGCCAGATTTTATTCAACATAGTAAGTTCAGCGCATTAAATATCAATCATTATGAACGACCTACTATGTACACATTAAATTAAATATCAGTCACTATGGCAGGCCTACTAATTATGTGCATAGGAACGTGTGAAAAGAATCTTGGTTTGTCTTACTTTAGCCGGTTAAAACAAGGGTTTATATATTCAGTTATTCCCCCCTCTGCTTCTTTACCTCTGTAAACTTGTAGGGGTAGTTATTTTTCGATAATGACCCAGCAACCAAACAAATAACGACCCAGCAACTGCCTGAATCCTCGATAGTGCAATGGGTTGAGAAGTTGTTCTGTTTCGGTACTACTTTTTGCGACTGAAAAGTTCCGAACGCTCTAATGTACGAAGTATACATCTCTGGAGCAAACAATACAAACATACCGCATTTAAATTAACAACTACAGGCAAGCAGGCAGGCAGGTAGGCAGACGGAGGTAACAGACAGACAGACAGACAGACAGACAGACAGACAGAAAGACAGTCAGACAGACAGACAGACAAACAAACACACAGACACACAGAAAACAGAAAAACAGACAGACAGACAGACAGACAGACAGACAGACAGACAGGCAGGCAGGCAGACACACAGACACGCAGACAGACAGGCAGGCAGGCAGACAGTTACTAACGTTACTTCTGTAAAATGTCTTTGTCAATATGTGTCTTGCTGGTCACTTCAGAGCGTCACTTTGTTCTGCTGTTACAGCAGAATGTAACATTTCTTCACACATCACACACACTAATCATCAGCCTGACGACCACCGGCTGAAACAGGCACCACAACGTGTTTTTGTATTCCTATTTAACTGACAGGCAAATCACAGCTGTGATTATTATCAGAGACTATAGAGTATACTCTATAGTCTCTGTTATTATTACACTAACGTGTATGCTTTTGGACAACAAACAGTGTTTTGTCTCGTGGTGTTTAAATTAGCTGTGCCTGTGTGTCTATCTGGGACACAAAGAAACAGAGAGCGTTTTAACAAGGATGTGAAAAAACACGCTTCTTGGTGTGCCTTTCAAATGTCACGAGCGGGCAAATATTAAGACACTTGTCTTTCGGCTGAGTGTGAACTTGCTTTTAAGACAAAGAGTATAAGAGTGACCGACGGAGAGTAAAATCACACGCACACACAAAACGAACAGACGAGAAGAAAAGAAGGCAATGCCATTTGAAAACTGCACCTTTAAAATTATGAATCAAAAGCACTCGAAAAACTACAGACAAAACCACAGCAAACGATAAAATACAGAAAAGAGAGAAAACTGATTGGCATGTGTATGAGGAAGACGGGCAACTGGACAGAAAAGTAAGGAAGAACGTAAGGATTATATATTAAGCAAGAAATGAACGTTCTTGATTTAACAGAGACAAATCTGAATAGAACCTAAAAACATATAACTACACAGTCAGAACAACAACAAAATATCTGATCTTAAGCAACAAAGGAAAATAAGCAACCATTTACATACCATAAGTAACTCTTCCATGAAAATTGGTTTTAAAAACAAGAAACAAACAAACATAAAATGGTTTTCAAATTCAACGGAAAACAACTGTAACATGGGACGACTATAACTATAAGGACGCTTTCTTTCACAGGCTAAAACTACAATACAACACAAAAGGTCCGAATGTATAAACGTAGGCTACACATCTACCACCTGCAAAATAATATCACAAAACCTAAAACAAAATCCAAAAAGTCACTCACCTCCATAATGCCAACAAAAGTGAATACCAAAAAGTCAACTCCAATTACAAATCAAAGAAACTATCACTTTGTCACCGACACACGGAGGCTTGCGATCCGTCTGTTACACCTGTCGCTTATGCTTTTCCTCCCGTGAAGCTTGCAGGGTCCTCTTTATACGACATTAACTTGAACCCCGGTGTCACCGCCACAGAGCGTGTGTGAGATTTACGAGAGGGTGCCGGTGTGCATGTGTGAAGTCACTGATGTGAGCATGGAAGCGGAGATTTAAAGTACAGAATGGCCCCCCAAAAAATCACAGAAATGTGATTAATGATACGTTGCCGGTACGCATGTGACCATGAAAACGCAGCTTAACGGTGCCAGATGAAGAAATAATACATAATGAAGAAATACTTCTAATTCTAAGAGAAAACAAGTCGCGTAAGGCGAAATTACAACATTTAGTCAAGCTGTCGAACTAACAGAATGAAACTGAACTCACTGCATTTTTACAGCAAGAGCGTATACTCGTAGCATCGTCAGTCCACCGCTCGATGCACAGGCAGTGAAATTGACAAGAAGAGCGGGGTAGTAGTTGCGCTGAGAAGGATAGCACGCTTTTCTTTATTTCTATTCTTTTTACATTTAGTCAAGTTTTGACTAAATGTATTAACGTATAGAGGGGGGAATCGAGACGAGGGTCGTGGTGTATGTGCGTGTGTGTGTGTGTGTGTGTGTGTCTGTGTGTGTGTAGAGCGATTCAGACTAAACTACTGGACCGATCTTTATGAAATTTGACATGAGAGTTCCTGGGTATGATATCCCCATACATGTTTTTCATTTTTTTGATAAATGTCTTTGATGACGTCATATCCGGCTTTTCGTGAAAGTTGAGGCGGCACTGTCACGCTCTCATTTTTCAACCAAATTGGTTGAAATTTTGGTCAAGTAATCTTCGACGAAGCCCGGACTTCGGTATTGCATTTCAGCTTGGTGGCTTAAAAATTAATTAATGACTTTGGTCATTAAAAATCTGAAAATTGTAAAAAAAAATAAAAAATTATAAAACGATCCAAATTTACGTTTATCTTATTTTCCGTCATTTGCTGATTCCAAAAACATATAAATATGTTATATTTGGATTAAAAACAAGCTCTGAAAATTAAAAATATAAAAATTATTATCAAAATTAAATTGTCGAAATCAATTTAAAAACACTTTTATCTTATTCCTTGTCGATTTCTGATTCTAAAAACATATAGATATGATATGTTTGGATTAAAAACACGCTCAGAAAGTTAAAACAAAGACAGGTACAGAAAAGCGTGCTATCCTTCTCAGCGCAACTACTAAACCGCTCTTCTTGTCAATTTCACTGCCTTTGCCATGAGCGGTGGACTGACGATGCTACGAGTATACGATCTTGCTGAAAAATTGCGTTGCGTTTAGTTTCATTCTGTGAGTTCGACAGCTACTTGACTAAATGTTGTATTTTCGCCTCACGCGACTTGTTAACTTTCTGAGCGTGTTTTTAATCCGAACATATCACATCTATATGTTTTTGGAATCAGGAACCCACAAGGAATAAGATGAAATTGTTTTTAAATCGATTTCGGAAATTTTATTTTAATAATAATTTTTATATTTTTAATTTTCAGAGCTTGTTTTTAATCCGAATATAACATATTTATATGTTTTTGGAATCAGAAAATGATGAAAAATAAGATAAACGTAAATTTGGATCGTTTTAAAAACCATTTTTGTTTTTTACAATTTTCAGATTTTTAATGACCAAAGTCATTAATTAATTTTTAAGCCACCAAGCTGAAATGCAATACCGATGTCCGGCCTTCGTCGAAGATTGCTGGGCCAAAATTTCAATCAATTTGATTGAAAAATGAGGGTGTGACAGTGCCGCCTCAACTTTTACAAAAAGCCGGATATGACGTCATCAAAGGTATTTATCGAAAAATAGAAAAAAAATTCCGGGGATATCATTCCCAGGAACTCTCATGTAAAATTTCATAAAGATCGGTCCAGTAGTTTGGTCTGAATCGCTCTACACACACACACAGACAGACAGACAGACAGACAGACAGACAGACACACACACACACACACACACACACACACGCACACACGCACACACGCACATACACCACGACCCTCGTTTCGATTCCCCCTCGATGTTAAAATATTTAGTCAAAACTTGACTAAATGTAAAAAGTGGGTGCGCGCAGAATTGTTGGAGTCTAAAGATAGTAGAGCTAGGATTCGTTCGTTATACGATGGGTATTTGTGTAGCGTTGACTGTCATACAGGCCGCTTGCACTCATGTGTGTTTTCCCTTGCTGTCTTCATTTTGACTACCTGTCTCTTGTTTGTATGTGACCCCCTCCACCTCCCCCCCCCTCCTCCTCCCATTGACATACTATCCTTAGATTGGCCTTGACTGTCGCTAGTTAAACCGTTACGGAAATCTCTTTGCTGTTACTATCCCCCGGGAGCATCTCGTTACTGCTCCCCCATATCGTTACTCCCCCGGCTCGTTACTTCCCCGTATCGCTACTCCCCCGGCTCGTTACTTCCCCGTGCCTCTTTATTACACTTAAGTAATGCAGTTATTACTTAATTGAATTTTCAAGAGAGAGAGAGAGAGAGAGAGAGAGAGAGAGAGAGAGAGAGAGAGAGAGAGAGAGAGAGAGAGAGCATGTTTAAAGAACTTACAACTGTCAGATCTGCCTGTACATTCGTGTACAAGTACATCTTTGAAAAAAAAGTATATATTTTAAGCAGAAGAGATACGGGGGAGTAACGAGATGCTCAGCTCGTTACTCCCCCGTATCGCTACTCCCCCGGCTCGATACTCCCTCGGCTCGTTATTCCCCCGGCTCGTTACTCTCCCGTATCGCTACTCCCCCGGCTCGTTACTCCCCCGTATCGCTACTCCCCCGGCTCGTTACTCCCCCGTATCGCTACTCCCCCGGCTCGTTACTCCCCCGTACACAGAAAATGACTGGATAACCCTGTGATAGTAAGTTAGCATGAAATATTGTTTTTCCGGAGAAATTGTCTGGATAAACAAACAAAGAAACAAACAAAACAGCTGGACAGGCGGGGCGGGGGGGGGGGGGGGGAGGGGGGGGGAAACAATATTTCATGCCAACTTACTATCACAGGGTTATCCAGTCATTTTTGGTGTACGGGGGAGTAACGAGCCGGGGGAGTAGCGATACGGGGGAGCAACGAGCCGGGGGAGTATCGAGCCGGGGGAGTAGCGATACGAGGGAGTAACGAGCTGATCCCCTATCCCCCCCTTCTCTCCCCCTACCTTCATCGTCCGCCCCCTCCCTTTTCTCCACCAAAACACACACCTACGACTAACCTCTGACGTTTTCGTCATCATCCCATTTATCTCGATACACACACACACACACACACACACACACACACACACACACACCCCACCCCTTCCCTCTATTTCAACACACGCTTACCTTTTACTTTGCCGTGACCATTCCCCATTTCCTTCCCCCCTCCTCCCCACCTCAACACACTCCTACCTCTCATTTTACCATTAGTATACCCCTCCTCCCCTTCCTATCGTCGCTCCTCCCCCCCCCCCCCCCTCCGCTCCCCTCTCCAACTCAATACGCACATTCCTCTCACCTTTTGTGTCACTATATCTATTAACGCGTGTTTTACCTATCCAACTTTTTCTTGTCAGCTTTTTCGTCATAGAAACTGACACTGATTAAAGGTGGTCGTCTACATTTTTGCTTTTTTTTTAAAATAATCTTATGGTTAGATTTCGCTAAAAAGTTATGTCGGATGATGAATGAACCATGGGGGAAAAAAGTTATACAAAAAAAATATATGTAAAAAAAGATTTTATTTTGGGGTAGCGTGACTCACGCTTCCAATATTTTGTTTTCTGTTTGCTGAGAACATGTGCTTTGCCTAAAAATACTGACCAATCAAATTCATGTCACTATGCTTATAGCCACGCCCAAACAAATGCAGCAACAGTTTGACACTGGAGCGCTGTCCACGCTTTTTTTTAAACTCACGAAATGCACGGGATTTGAGAGGAGTTTTGCGCTTCGCATTTTCCAAATAAGGATATCCTACTATGAGTAGGCTACTACGCTGGAATACTACAATGAATTTTCAAACGGCTACACTGGCTACGTCTTTCCTGATCGAAAGGGGGTGTATTGTTGACAATTGTAGATAATAGACTCTGCATTTTAATGGTCAAATGGCGATTTCGGTATAGAAATGTAGACAAGGACCTTTAAAGGCACTGTCCTGATCATGTAAGCGATTCGGCTCACCATCTCAGGCCTGGACAGGCTTTTACATGGGATACGACCATGCCTTGACTGACGTTAACACACCGCAGCATCAGCACCCTCAGAGCTTTCTCTGAAGAGTGGGATTTTTTTTATTTGCATGAATTTATTTCTCACCTGATCCCAGTGTTAATTTACGACATTTCATTTGTTTTTTAAATTTAAAAAAATCCCACTCTGCAAATGCAGAAAGCAGTCGAGTCAGGATACTAGTTTCGGGCATGTGTCATACAAGAGGAATGGTTTTATCTTTAGTAAAAGCCTAGACATATCTGAGACACTAAGCCCAACTATTTTCACGGGCAGAACTGTGCCTTTAAAGGTACATGCAGAACCCTGTTTGTTTCATTGCTCACGACACTATGCCTTGTCAAAGCTTCCTTTTTTAATTTTTATTTTGTTATACCTTTCCCCATTGTTTGTTTTTTTTGTTTTTGTTTTTTGTTTTTTTAATTCTTCATATTTGTTCTTTGACGTGTGTATTATAGTAGGGACTAGCTGTAAGAAAGGACCATATGGACCTAATGCTATCATCCCTCGGTAATAAAGTTTTCGAGTTCGAGTTCGAGTTCGAGTTCCTGTTGACACAGGCTGATTTAATTTATTGGAACCTATGTAGAGAAACCGGCACGGTTGGCCTAGTGGTAAGGCGTCCGCCCCGTGATCGGGAGGTCGTGGGTTCGAACCCCGGCCGGGTCATACCTAAGACTTTAAAATTGGCAATCTATAGTGGCTGCTCCGCCTGGCGTCTGGCATTATGGGCTAGTGCTAGGACTGGTTGGTCCGGTGTCAGAATAATGTGACTGGGTGAGACATGAAGCCTGTGCTGCGACTTCTGTCTTGTGTGTGGCGCACGTTATATGTCAAAGCAGCGGCACCGCCCTGATATGGCCCTTCGTGGTCGGCTGGGCGTTAAGCAAACAAACAAACAAACAAATATGTAGAGAAGCTATACACATCTTTGGTCATCTTAAAGGCCACTTGAATATGGAACCCATGACTGCAGTGAGTCATCCGTTGACAGTCATTGAACTTTATGGTACACTTTTAAGCTATCAGAGCAGTTCCACTAAGGGAGATGCTTGACCGCCAAATGCGGACCACTGAGTAAGCCTCAACTGAAAAATGAGTATCCAGTGTGTGTGTGTGTGTGTGTGTGTGTGTGTGTGTGTGTGTGTGTGTGTGTGTGTGTGTGTGTGTGCGTGCGTGCGTGTGTGCATGCGTCAGTCTAACTCTCTCTCTCTCTCAGGCGAGTCTCTCTCTCAGGGTCTTTCTCTCAGGGTCTCTCTCTCTCTCTCTCTCTCTCTCTCTCTCTCTCTCTCTCTCTCTCTCTCTCTCTCTCTCTCTCTCTCACTTGGTCTCTCTCTCACTTGGTCTCTCTCTCACTTGGTCTCTCTCTCTTTCTCTCTCTCTCTCTCTCTCTCTCTCTCTCTCTCTCTCTCTCTCTCTCTCTCTCTCTCTCTCTCTCTCTCTCTCTCAGTTTCAGGGCCGTGTCAATACAGTGTTTAAAGTCTGGCGCCGATCAGTCATTCAGCCACAAGCGGATTATAACTACAAGTTAGTATCCCCCATTGGCTCTGTCGACGCCCGTTTTTAACCTTTCCGGCGGCGATTGGTCAATGCATTTTGGAGTCGGACTACAACATAATGTCGGTCACACTTGAAATTAACGCTACTTAAAATTGCTTTCCATACGAAGTAAACGGACGCATAGGGTCATGCAGTTATCAACTTAACTTATCTCGATTGAGATCCACAGAACGTACAGTACACAGATCTATACGAACGGAGAAACTCACTGGAAACCGAGGAGTCGACACATGCTCGACAACTCACGTGTAACGTGACCGTTCGAAGTTGAAAATTCTATTTTCACTCCGGCGGTCACGGGTTCGATACGCATAGTTGGCAAGAATATTGTAAACAGTTTTTTTAATTTAATTTTTAACTTTTTTGTAATGTCTGAACTCTTTCTTTCTTTCTTTCTTTATTTGGTGTTTAACGTCGTTTTCAACCGTTCAAGGTAATGTCTGAACTCGTAATTCTTGTATTTTATTCATTTCAATTAATTTCAACTGTTTGAGTGATATATTGAAGATCGAATTTTTCAAAGGGTTGTATTATTATCGAGTATCTCTGGTGAACGATTTCCCAGAACTACTCATTCTATTTTAAGTAACGTCGGCTTTTGGGGAAATCCCGACTGGATGATTGTATCAACGCGCGTCGACTGGATGTAATCAGAGACTGTAGAGTATAATTATAGACTGTATACTCTATAGTCTCTGATGTAATGGTGGTTGTCCACTTCTAGTTTAAAATCTATTTCTGGTCAGGACTGATTTCCTTGTACTGAGCTGCAGCTGATCCTGGAGTCGTCAACCCGGTTTTTGTGATTCTTCTGCGGATTTGCTCAAAATCCATTTTCGTAAAATTGATTAATAAATAAAAAAATAAATCATACAAAATCTGTCTTAGTCTGAGTTGTTTAAAAAAAACAATTTTAAGTTCAATTTGGGTTACTGAAGCAGTGCCATCTACGCGTGTGTGCCGGTTGTACCAGTGTGTGTGCGAGGGGGGGGGGGGGGGGTGTTACCTAAGTTGCTTGTGACTTGATGATGTGAAAATGTTTCTTTTACTACGGTTTGAAAACTGAACAAGTCGCGTAAGGCGAAATTCAACAACATGTAGTCAACCTGTCGAACTAACAGAATGAAACTGAACGCACTGCATTTTTTCCAAGACATAACACCATCGTCAATCCCCGCGGCAAGGAAATCGATCACCTTTCCCGTGCGGCAACACGAAGTGAAGTTGACAAGCCAGTATAGCGCAATAGCGTATTGCTTGTTTTGAATACAACATAATTATTTTATCTATATGTTTTTGGAACCAGAAAATGATAAATGATTAATAAGCTTAAGATGAAATCAGTTTTGGATCGATTTCTTAAGTTTTAATCGTAGTACTAATTAACCTATTTTCGTTAATTGTGATTACATTTTAAGAGAAAACATGACATATGTATATATTTTTTAGATTCAGAATTAGATGAAGACTCGCCGAAATTGGTTGAAAAAATGAGAGCGTGACAGTGCTGCCTCAACTTTCACAAAAAGCCGGATATGACGTCATCAAAGACATTTATTTGAAATGAAAAAAACATCTGGGGATATTATACCCAGGAACTCTCATGTAAAGTTTCATGAAGATTGGTCCAGTAGTTTTCTCTGAACCGCCGCTCTACACACACACCGTGGCACACCCTCATCTCGGCGATTCCAAGTCAATGTTAAAACATTTAGCCATAACTTGACTAATTGTAACAAGTCGCGTAAGGCGAAAATACAACATTTAGTCAAGTAGCTGTCGAACTCACAGAATGAAACTGAGCGCAATGCAATTTTTCAGCAAGACCGTATACTCGTAGCATCGTCAGTCCACCGCTCATGCTCATGGCAAAGGCAGTGAATTAATTGACAAGAAGAGCGGTTTAGTAGTTGCGCTGAGAAGGATAGCACGCTTTTCTGTACCTCTCTTGGTTTTAACTTTCTGAGCGTGTTTTTAATCCAAACATATCATATCTATATGTTTTTGGAATCAGAAACCGACAAGGAATAAGATGAAAGTGTTTTTAAATTGATTTCGAAAATTTAATTTTGATAATAATTTTTATATTTTTAATTTTCAGAGCTTGTTTTTAATCCAAATATAACATATTTATATGTTTTTGGAATCAGAAAATGATGGAGAATAAGATAAACGTAAATTTGGATCGTTTTATAAAAAAATGTTTTTTTTACAATTTTCAGATTTTTAATGACCAAAATCATTAATTAATTTTTAAGCCACCAAGCTGAAATGCAATACCGAAGTCCGGGCTTCGTCGAAGATTACTTGACCAAAATTTCAACCAATTTGGTTGAAAAATGAGAGCGTGACAGTGCCGCCTCAACTTTCACGAAAAGCCGGATATGACGTCATCAAAGACATTTATCGGAAAAATGAAAAAAAAACGTCCGGGGATATCGTACCCAGGAGCTCTCATGTCAAATTTCATAAAGATCGGTCCAGTAGTTTAGTCTGAATCGCTCTACACACACACACACAGACACACACACGCACATACACCACGACCCTCGTCTCGATTCCCCCCCTCTACGTTAAAACATTTAGTCAAAACTTGACTAAATGTAAAAAGGTGTGTCCTATGCTGAGCATCAAGATGTTATTTTTGCTGTCTGTCTTATGGATTCTTGTGCAAAGTTTAAACAGAGGCATTTTATGATTTTTAAGTTGTGCTGTACAGTTTGACGTCAGTTTTCAAGTAGTGCTTTTGCTGTGTGATTATTTTGATGTGATTAATTTATTTGTGCCGTCTGTTTATTTTTTTGTGTGGGTGTGCCAAGTTTTTACAGAGGTGTTCTCCTGTGAATGTGAGTTTTAAGTAGTGCTGTACAGTTTGATCCCAGTTCACAAGTAGATCTAGTGCTTCTGCTGAGCATCAAGATGTGATTCATTTATTTTTGCTGTCTGTCTTATGGTTTCTTGTGCAAAGTTTAAACGGATGTGTTTTGTAATTTTTAAGGTTTTTTTGTGCCGTCTGTTTGTTTTTGTGTGTGGGTGTGCCAAGTTTTTACAGAGGTGTTCTCCTGTGAATGTGAGTTTTAATAGTGCTGTACAGTTAGACCCCAGTTCACAAGTAGTGCTTCTGCTGATCATTAAGATGCGATTCATTTGTTTGTGCTATCTCTTAATTGTGTGTGTGTGTTAAACAGACATGTTCTAGTGTGGCATTTAGATGTGCTGTACAGTTTGATTGCAGTTTACAAGTAGTGCTTCTGCTGTGAGATCATTGTGATGTGATTAATTTATTAGTGCTGTCTATTTGTTGGGTCAGTGTGCCAATTTCAAAGTGTGTCTTCTGTGACATTATAGTGCTGTACAGTTTGACCCCAATTTTCTAGTTGCTTCTGCTTTGTGATCATAATGATGTCACTAATTTTTTTTTTTTTAATTTTCTTGATGTATAGTTTTTTGTGTGCAAACAAGTATCTTCTGTAACTTTTGAGATTTGCGTTACCGCGTTTGACCCCAGTTACCAAGGTTTGCCTCTGCTGTGTGATAATTGTGGTGTTATAAGTTACGTTTTGCAGTCTGTTGTGATTTCTTTGCCATCGATCCATTTTCATGCAAACAGCACAAACTAAGCAGTAACGTACTTTGTTTTAATCAATAAGGCAACTGAGGCGGTTACAAAAACTTGTATGAAAGCTTTGTGCACTTATACAATATTTTTTTACCCTTGAACATTTCTTCTGAATTCCATCTTCTCATTTTTGTATCTCTGTATTTGTGAACAACAAACTTGCCTAATGATGTTTGCCTTTCCATTTTGTGTGTATAAAACTAAATGAAATGGTGTGTGTGTGTGTGTTCATTGGTGCTCATACATTTTATGTGTTTTTTTGTGGAAGAACTAAAGTTTTGATTTGCATCACTGATTTCTTTGTGTTGGTGTTCCTGTGAGACTGTGGGGTCAAAGACAAGCATTTGACCTAGGGTGTGAGTGTGTGTGTGCATTGCTCCTCAAGCATCATGATGTATGAATTGTCTTTTCTTTTCTCAATATGATATAATATATATATAATTTCATGTGGCTTTCCTACTAAGACAGAGAAGAGGTTTTAATTCCTGTTATTAGTAGTATGATTCAGAGTGAATCAAATGAAATATAATGCATGTGGGACGTACAAAAAAAATCTATATAATTGTAATCATGTGAGGTGTTAAAAACCTGCATAAATCCCTTCAATTAACAAGATTTTTTGGTTTGAGGACCAAAACCAACCTTGTTATTTTTTCAGTTTTAAAGCCAGGCGAGGCTTCTTAATCCTCACCTTAAATGCTAAAATTCGTTTTTGGCTGCGTGCTGCCCCTGCAATCCGCCAAGGCCTAGGCGGCCCTACTGAATGCTGTTGGTGGCTTTTGTATTGACAATAAAATATAAAGAACGCAAAAGTTTACGGAATACACAGAAATTATCAAGCGAGTTTGTTAATGGATTTTACTTTACAATAATATAACACAGGGGCGGACGAGGGGGGGGGGGGGTTCTGGAAAACGCCCCCCCCCCCCCCCCCCCGCCAAAAAATAAAAATATTTTTTTGTGTTTTTTGGGGTTGAGTTTCAATTTTTGGGGTATTAATCAGTGACAAAATCTGCTGCCTGAAACTGGTAATGATCATCATCAGAATGCACCAGATTGCACCATTTTACATCCTTTTTTTCAACATTTTCCGGGGGGGGGCATGCCCCCGGACCCCCCTAGCAAGCTAGGCACTTCGCGCCGTCGGCTCGGCACTTCGCGCCTTCATACCCATATCTTCACAATATACTTTTGAAAACCCCCCCCATAAAATGAACTGATCCGCCCCTGTAACATACTCACTTTTAGATAAAACCAAAGAATTAAGTGCAAATACAATTTCCACTCAGTAAGTTACATTTTTGTGCAAGTTAAATGTTGGTCCCTTGACTGCTACTTATAGTTACCAAATACCTACCCTGAACCCAACTATATACATGCATAGATGTTTGGCATGATGATGATGGTGTGCTTGGGGTGTGTGTGGAGGGGGGGATGCATACCCTCACACATGCCCAAACCAACTACTGTTTCAACTTTAACACAGTACATTGACGAAGACAATCAAGCTCAGATACAACCAGGTTAGGTAAACCATTGTTTTCATTTTTTTCATTTTTCATTTTCATTACTTTATTGTGGCAATTTTGTGTGTGAAAACAGTGTTGAAACGTAAAAAGGCAAGAACAAAATTTCCCGGGGCCAATAGGTAGAAGCGCTGCTGAATCAATGTACTACTGACACCGGAAGGAAAGTGTGTAAAAATTAACGCCGGAATTAATGCTTTCCTCGTGGTCGAGCTACATTAATTGATATTGACTATTGTTATACTCAAAATGTGACTCATTTTTTTCCATAAACATCATTGATCATTATAAATAAAGGGAGCTGGCAAATGCAAGAAAAGACACATACCAAAGGGTAGATGTGTATTCGAAATGTAGAGAAAAAGGAACATACATTTAAAAAGTACTTGTAAGTTGTAACTGCTCAGTATATATATAAGTTAATCAGATACACACAGAGGAACAGTACATACATGCTGGACACAAAAAACCTTCATAAACATGTATAAATGTTCAAATTTTGTGAAGGGCAAAGCAGGCTGCCAAGCTATTTAAGGACATTCATATAATTATATACTTGTGTGTTTCACTGATTTCTCTTTATCTCTTTTTCTCACACACATGCACATACGCACGCACACTGACACATACACACGGCATATATACACACACCCACACTGACACTGACACACACACCAGGGTGTGCACACATACACACACACACACACACACACACACACTGACACACCAGGGTCTGCACACAAACACACAATTACAAACACACCACTGACACGCACTCCACAGACCTATAGGTCCCTGCATATACAGATACGTCTCAGTCTCTGTGTTTTTTTTTCTTGAGATATTAAATATTAACTTAGCGTCAAATTTGTACATGTATACCAAATAACCTATCAAACCTTAAAGTTATAGTTATAACAAGCTTACAACAATTCACATTCGCATTTTTGTGTGATAATGGCCTGGAGTAATTTTGTCAAAATGAATCATGTTGTTATGTAACAATTAAGTTACGCATGAGTGTTGTCAACGTTACTTAAATTGTAAGGGTAAACTTCACTAGCACCAGTTAAAATGGCAAACTGAAGCGCTCGTTTGTTCAGAACGACGTCAAAAAGATCTCAGCCGGCCAGGTCAGTGTTTATTTTTCCAAGGTTCGTAAGTAAGAAAAATAGCAGTTGGTATGATTTTATCTGATGCATCTGTTTTATTACAACCAACTATTGATATTTTAAACATACGCTGATCATTGTAGTCCATCAACTATCATTTAATCATCGCATTCTAAGAAAGAGCAAAATTCTCACTCTGCGCGCGGTTCATTTCCAGAATCGCGTAGCGGCCATAGTTGGAATTCCAACAAAGCGCAGGTCATTTCCGGAAAAGCGCCGCTGACCAGATGGGACGCAACACACGTTTTCGAACAATTCGATTTTGGGGGTGAAATCTATTAAATTTTACCACCAATTTTCTTCATATGCAAGAAACTGACATGCTTTTCGTCCATAAATAATTTTACCAGGAAACAACATTTCAGTCTTGAGTATAATTATGTCGAGGGGGCCGAGTGGTAACGCACTTGCGCTCGGAATCGAGAGGTTGCGTGTTCGACCCTGGGTCGGGCCGCTATTTTCTCCCCCCTTTCCTAACCAGATGGTGGGTTCAAGTGCTAGTCTTTCGGATGAGACGAAAAACCGAGGTTCCTTCGTGTACACTATATTGGGGTGTGCACGTTAAAGATCCCACGATTGACAAAAGGGTCTTTCCTGGCAAAATTGTATAGGCATAGATAAAAATGTCCATCAAATACCCGTGTGACTTGGAATAAAGGCCGCGAAAGGTGAACATTCGCCTAACAGGCTTGAGGTTTGCTGGTCGATGTGAATGCGTGATATATTGTGTAAAAAATTCCATCTCGAGTCACACGGCATAAAGCGCTTTGAACTTCGGATAAGGCGCTATATAAATAAAGAGAATAAAAAAATATAAAAATATGTACACAGGCAAAAGATGAAATCGTGACACCGGCACACGCACACACGGCACACCGTACACACACTATTATCTATCTTGATCTGCGTACTTAGTATATAATTATTTGACGCAGTCAAAGACTTCAGACCAGGGGGCCAGTGTCAGGCCTGAAAGTGGAGAGTATTTTACTCGCCATGGCGAGTAGAAACATGTAAAAATTAATGGCGAGTAGAAATGTAAATGGCGAGTAGAAATGTATGATGGCGAGCGGTTGGTTGAAAGTGACGGTTGCTGAAACAAATGGTTGGTTTGGCGAGTAAAAATACAAACATTTGCTCTCTGGCTAGTACATTTTGAGAAGTACTAGCCAAAGGCCAGTGCCCCATTTCGTGGACTTTCAGCGCTGAGTGTCGGATAGTACATTTGATTTTTTTACACTAACTTACAGCATAGGTGGAAGGGAAGTAACTGCAGTTTTTCCTTGCGAGACGAAATATCCTTGACCTGTTTGCGGCAAGCAGAGACTTTGCGCCATCTTGGTAACTGAGTGCAACGTCACTGGGAAATGTCCGTGTTTCTGGCCAGGGTTTGAGCCGAAGCTATGTCGATCTAGCTGCAACATGACTGGTCTGTACTTAAATGTCTTTCACATATTGCTGTATCTTGATGTCTTGCAGGATTAGTGATTAATTTTAGCATCAACAGACGACTAAGTGTTAACAGCAATGCAAGGGTTACGTAGGCTGCAGAAGGGTGAATGTAGCCTGCACGAAGCAGACGACAGTTTGGCAGAGTGTGTGTGCACACTTTTGAATTTTAAGAAGAGGAAATTTATGATTCGTTCGTAAGAAGGGGAAGGATGTTGGCAGATGTTTGGGATGATTTTGACTTTATCAAAGTTTATGATGAACGAAGACTCGGAAGAGAGAGCTCACAATGCAACAAAAACTAATGCAACAGTTACCTCCCCACCTCACCACCCCGCCTCTTTTCTCCATCAACCATGCATTATCGAACCCTACTAACGAGGTGATAGACTTAAAACTGCTCAAAATTTAGAAGAAAAAAAATGCCTGTGCTTTAACAATAACACTTCTTGAATTCAATGTTTTCCTTAGCTTTAAGGAATTTAATCTCTTGTTTTTGTTTTTTCCAGGTGTATTTATAATTATTGGTTATAAAATATAAGTCATTGTATTATTGCCTTGTTAGCCGTTTTATATACTGTAATAAATTCTGTTTTTTTGTGTACATTAGGGTAGTGGTACATGTACTTACTACCTACATGTTTTAAGTTATCCTTTTTCTTTGTTCACAGACCTTAAAGAAGAAAACGGCAGAGTTATGTCCAGCCAGTCATCAGATATCATCTATTCTGAGTTTGTCCACATTATTCCAGAACATGAAACAGATCTTTGCCACAAGCTCTACCAGCAGTGGCAAGATGGCTCTCACTGTGATCTCCGCATTTCTGTCAAGGGGGGAGAACTGCATGCCCATGCATGCATCGTGGCGGCTTTTAGTCCCAAACTCAAAGTTCTTCTGGATAGTTCTGCTCAGTTATCATCACCCTCCACTGAGATTTTCATTCAGCTGACATTTGAACTAACTGTCATCCGATGCCTGTTGAACATGATGTACACTGGGGTGCTAAGCTTCAACTCTGCAATGCTGCCCTCTGTGATGTCGACAGCTCGCTGGCTGCAGATGAACGAGGTGGTCCGTCTTTGTCAGGAGTTCAGAGAGGTCACAGGGGATAGTAATGGTGAAGCCATGCTTACAGATGACGCTGTGTTGTGTGAGGTCGACTCAGAGAATGTGAAAACCGAACAAACGTTCTCCAGTCAAGGTAATGCAGACTTGCAGACTCTCTTGTCTCAAGAGGCCCTTGAGTGTGTATCAGCGCAGATTGAACCCTCACAAAACTTGAACAGAACTGAAGATCCTGGGAATAACAGCAAAGCAAGTCAATTAAATTCAAAACAACCTAGCAAGGCAAGTCGCAGAAGAACAAATTCTCCAAGATCGTCCAGACGGGTCAAAGAAAAGGTGAAAATACAAGCCACATCTGCAAAGCAGAAGAAAAAGGAAGCTGACAGCTTGAAAACTGAAGAAGTCACAAAAGACAACCCTGCAGAAACAACAGAAGGGGACCTTCAAATTGTGGAAAAAGTGGCTATTTCAGTTCCTGAAGGTGCACCATCCACTAACAAGATTTCTGAAGAGTTTGAGGCAAGAGCAAAGCCATCAAAGTACATTAAAAAATGCAACACGCGTCGTTACCAACGCTCAAGGGAGGAAGGTCGTGACCGCCGAACAAGGAAGCAATTGAAGACACCAGCTGCACCTAACCCTGGTGAATCCAGAACTGCAACATCTTACAAAGACGGAACTTCTTTATCCAAGGAACTTTCTTTGCCCTCTGCAGGTCAGCTCGAAAATTCTTTCATCATAGAAAGAGACCCAGACGAAGTGGACTTTGCTATGGGGAAAACAAGCTCCATCAACTGCAAGCGCTGCCTGTACAAATTCACAAGCATTGATGAATACTTCCGTCACGTTGCCGATCATCCCACCTTCTCATGCGACATCTGTGTGATGAAATACTACCGCAAGTCGAACCTAACACGCCACATGCGAACCAATCACTCGTCTCTTTACTATCTGTGTTGCAAGAAATGCGAGTTTTTTGCAAAGACCGAAAACAGCCTGCGAGCTCACTTCCGAGCGATTCATAAGGACAGCAAACCGTTTGAGTGTGAGCAGCCAGGGTGTACCTACTCAGCCTGGAAGTTTCACTTTCTCAACAAACACTCTGAAATACACAGGTCAGTTTATAAATTATACATGTTGAAAATGAAAAACCTCGAACCAAAACACATTAATTTAGTCACCTGAGTTACCGAGAGAAACTATGGTGAGTAGTGTCCTTATTTTCACCACAGTATAGTTGAATCCTGTTAAAGAGGAAATGATCCTTCATTTAATCAAAGACTTTGACTGAACAATTGAAGAATAAGACACAAATAGTAAAAAAGGACATAATCAAAATGAGAGTGACAGACTATCCGTTCTTGCCACATGCACAGGCTTGTTCGTTCTTTTTCTTTTTTTCTTTTAAATTCTTTTCTTTCTTTTCTTTCTTTTTTTACTTGCCCTCACACAAATGGCAAAAGCAAAAACATTAACAACCTGACAAACAAAAAAAAGATTAAATAAAATACATATTACTAGATTATAGAAATTATAGATACAGTGACACAACCATTTGTCGAGGATAGCGTAGGCACCCGGTCTGCTCCCCGCCTAAAAAAGGCCAGTGCCGTTCCGTCTTCGAGGGACTGCGTGGGTTTCATTTCGGAGTTTTCCTTCTCCTAGACGAGTTTCCTTCCATGGATGATGAGCCTCCTCTACCCTCGTTTTGAATTCAGAGTGGTCTTCTCTTAGGATAGCTGCCTGCCAGGGTTGACGAGCCTATCCTGCCCGGCTATTTGACCCATAGCTGGAGGTTGGTTCGTGGGCACCTGGGCGTTTCCACACACCGGTGGGCCCGCATGCCGCACGTCTAGGGGCCAACCTCCTCCGAGTCCCTGTAGTCTAGCCTGGGGCCTTGCGGTACCCAGTTTACGCCTGTCGCCGCGATGGAGGCAGTCTACATAGGGCTTGTTGTGGAGAGGTTATTGTACTGGCAGGAGAGACTGACGTGACGCATTCTGCTCTCTTTTCGCATTGTCCTAAAAAGGACAGACGGTGCTAGCCAGCGGTGAGGGCTGAAAGCGAGAAGTGACAAGCACAAGACACTTCGCCAACACACTAGACACGTCACACAACCGTTTGGCAGGCTATAGATACAGTGAAGTCCGGATGTAGTGATAGCCCTCGGGACCAAATTTTTTTATCACTACATCCGGACTATCATTACACCAGGACGTCCGGTTATAGTGATATTTTTGTAGGTTTTATCACTACATCCGGACGTCCGGTTATAGTGATATTTTTGTAGGTTTTATTACTACATCCGGCCAATCGCTTGTAGTTGTAGTGATATCTTCAAAGCTTTTATTGCTACATGCGGCGGCACATTTGGTAAACTAGCCTCAAGGCAGTAACAAGGTGATTTTGGAACTACTATCGATTTCGTTTTGTGACGTTTCTTCTGTTGTCTTTGTCAGGCTTGCAAATGTCCTGTGTTAACCTACCGCCGTCCTGGCAGTTCAACAGCCGGTGTGTGTGTGTGTGTGTGTGTGTGTGTGTGTGTGTGTGTGTGTGTGCGTGCGTGCATGTGTGTTTTAGAGAGAGAGAGAGAGAGAGAGAAATAAGGGTTAAATGAAACATTGTCAGATCAATTTTCCGCTTCAGGGTAAGCACAGTGCGTGGCTGGCTTTTGCTCGCCATTTTGGTAAAGGGAGATTACTCTCGAACATTATCCCCGAGTACGCAGTACTAGGGTCCTGCAGACTTTAATTGTGTGTGTGTGTGTGTGTGTCTGTCTCGACTTAACAGCTTATTCGTTATTGCTGGGAAACTACTGGGCGCAGTTCGTTCAAAAGTTGATACACTAACTTGATAATAGGTCCGATTGATCGTATTAAAACTTCATAATGTTACCTGGGACCTAAATGCCAAATAAATCGCAAACACCACTCTTAACGGTGGGAGTTTTTGCGGTGGGACACTGGGAGGCTGGTCGCTTTGCGAACAGCCTGAACTAAAGGGCAGACTTGGGTGGCGAACACGTCACGCAGTGACGAGAAAAGCATGATTTCAGTGCAAGCCAGACAACGGGTGGGGAAATGGTCTCGGCAAAGAAATTACAATGCAGGGTTTGGTCTCGGTGAAAGAGAGACAGAGAGCACGAGAGAGTCTATGGCTTCGATTCATTTTGTGCACATGTGTTAGTGTTACTGTTTGTGTGTGTGTGTGTTTGTGTGTGTGTGTGTGTGTGTGTGTGCATGAGTCTGTACTTGTGTGTGTGTGTGTGTGTGTGTGTGTGTAAGAAAGAAAGAGAGAGAGGGAGGGAGTGAGGGAGAGAGAGTGTGTGTGTGTGTGTGTGTGTGTGTGTGTGTGTGTGTGTGTGTGTGTGTGTGTGTGTGAATGTCTGAAGAGTACTCGGGTCCAGCGCGAGCGTTTTTTATCACTACAGCCGGACTTTAGCTTCCCCGGGACTTGAAAATAGTATCACTACAAGCGGACTATCACTATATCCGGACTGAAAAATATCACTACAACCGGACTAAGTTAACAAAGAACATGAACAACTGGGACCGGGACCCAGAAATTCTATTACTACAGCCGGACTATCACTATATATGGGTCTATCACTACAGCCGGACTTCACTGTACATATATTAAGAGCAAAAGAAAAAGAAAGTTTGCTGATGAACATCAGAGTTGTACACATTTTTTCATCATTGTCTTTAAACGTTCTCACAGTTTGCCCCCACATCTCATCACCTTCCTTTACTGTCATTAAAAAGTGTGTTGTTGCAGTGAGGTGAAACACTACATGTGCAACAAGTGTGGACAGGGCTTCGCACAGTACGCAGGGCTCTCGTCACACCAGCGTGCCTGCTTCCATCTCCAGCAGTATCTCTGCGATCTCTGCGGCCAGTCTTTCAACCATATCCAGTCCCTGCGTGCCCATCGCCGCAGCATACACTTGGGAGAGAAACCTTACCTGTGCAAAACCTGCGGAAACCAGTTCAGCGATCAGAGAAATTTAAAACGTCACATGCTTATCCACGACAACAAGTTCCCCTTCCAGTGTCCCATCTGCAGGCAGAAGTACCGCCACTCCAACTCCCTGAAAGCTCACCTGAAGAAACACGGTGATGCCAGCGTGGACCTGAACTTGGTGGGCATAGCTAAGAATGCTCAGCGTGGACAACAGAAAAAGAAAGCTGGAGCTTACAGGAGGTCAGCAGCTGCGCAGGAGACAGCTGGCAGTGTTGAAACTGCAGAGCAAAGATCTGAAATAGGAGAGGTGTACTTAAGCGAAGCCTCAGCAACTTTCAGTTCGAATGTTGACGGTGTTATTCTTCAGGGGGAGGTCGTCCAATCAGATAAGCCCTTAGTAGCAGGTGAGGCTATGAATCTGGATTCTAAAACCAGTTTGCAGTGTGACACACAGTTGCTAGAACAGCTCAGTTCAGTAGCAGATTCCTCTGGTTCCACCATTACAACGATCATCCCTGTTATAGTCACAGATCCGAGCATCGTCACGCAAGTTGATTCCGCCCTCATCTCTTCAGGGCTGGGGGTACAGACAGTTGACATTGCCCAGGTTGAAAATCTCACAGAAGAGAGCTTTTTAAGTATACCATCTGTTTCTGGTGCAAGCTCATCTAAGCTCAATCCTGTGAATGACGTTGAAACTGTAGGTGTGTACAATGTGAAAATCGTATCAGGTACCTCTGCAAGTGTTCAGTGCTCGACACAAGAGTCTGTGATGAAACTTGAACAGGTTGAAGAGGGAGAGGGGTTCTGCAGTGATAAGAAATTGAAAGGGCAGAGTAGTTTTGGTCTTCAAACTCTGGCGGAAATCTGCTTTAATTCATCAAGTTGAACACATCTTAAGCATTTTTTCCCATTTTTTTAATAATTGTTATGGAAACTTTTTGTTACATGTTATTTGGGGATGAGACCTATTACAGTATAGACCGGATGTATAAAACACCGGATGTATGAAAGTCTGGATGTATGAAAGGGGTAGGCAGGGTCCCGGCAGAAGCTACTCTTTGTTATTACTTAGAATTTTCCGGTTGTATGAAAATCGGATGTATAAAAGTCCGGTTGTATAAAAGCAAATCTCTGGTCCCGAGCAGCACAAATGCGTTGTTGCAAGACCGGTTGTAAGAAAACGAAAGTAGACCCAAGTTACCAAATGAGGATGCCCTGAAAACTTCCCCACCAACTGATTTTTATCCAGATTCTATAGCTGTCAACGAGTTGTTCTGTTTAATTTGTTTCTCCATTCAATCATTTTTTTTAACCTGTTACAAATTCGTCACGAAGACCCATAAAATCCCAGAAGGCATTTGTGTTACATTTATAACCAGAGACATTGGTCATGGATGTGAATCAGTTGTTATCTGTTTATGTTGTTGTATTTTATGTTGTTGTATTTTATTTTGTTGTATTTTATGTTGTTGTTTTTATGTTCTTGTTGTTGTTTTTATGTTCTTGTTGTTGTTGATTTTATCCATTAAACTGATTTTATGTTTAACTCCATTAATAATCTGTTTTGTTTGTCTATTCAGTCATTTTAGCCTGTTATAAATTTGTCATGACTGAAGAGCCATAATAGCCCAGGAAGGCATTTTTTGTACAATTAAAACCAGAGGCATTGGTCGTGGGTGTGACTCAGTTTTTACATTTAGTCAAGTTTTGACTAAATGTTTTAACATAGAGGGGGGAATCGAGACGAGGGTCATGGTGTGTGTGTGTGTGTGTCTGTGTCTGTGTCTGTGTGTGTGTGTAGAGCGATTCAGACTAAACTACTGGGCCGATCTTTATGAAATTTGACATGAGAGTTCCTGGGTATGATATCCCCGGATATTTTTTCTTTTTTTCGATAAATACCTTTGATGACGTCATATCCGGCTTTTTGTAAAAGTTGAGGTGGCACTGTCACACCCTCATTTTTCAATTAAATTGATTGAAATTTTGGCAAAGCAATCTTCGACGAAGGCCGGGGTTTGGTATGGCATTTCAGCTTGGTGGCTTAAAAACTAATTAGTGAGTTTGGTCATTAAAAATCGGAAACTTGTAATTAAAATTATTTTTTTATCAAACGATCCAAAAACAATTTCATCTTATTTTTCGTCATTTTCTGATTCCAAAAACATATACATATGTTATATTTGGATTAAAAACAATCTCTGAAAATTAAAAATATAAAAATTATGATCAAAATTAAATTTCCGAAATCGATTTAAAAACTATTTCATCTTATTCCTTGTCGGTTCCTGATTCCAAAAACATATAGATATGATATGTTTGGATCAAAAACACGCTCAGAAAGTTAAAACGAAGAGAGGTACAGTAAAGCGTGCTATGAAGCACAGCGCAACCGCTGCCGCGCCAACCAGGTTCGTCACTTTCACTGCCTTTTGCACTAGCGGCGGACTACGTTCAGTTTCATTCTGTGAGTTCCACAGCTTGACTAAATGTAGTAATTTCGCATTACGCGACTTGTTTTTTATGTTGTTGTTGTTGTTTTAATCCGTTAAACTGGTTTTAAGTTTAACTCACTTTTTTGTATTCAGTGCGCGCGCGTGAGAGAGAGAGAGAGAGAGAGAGAGAGAGAGAGAGAACTCAGAAAATGTTATTTGCTACGCCAACGGTCATTACAAAGCTTCCACGACCAAAAACATTGTCAAAAGGGTTGTGGAGGGAACACACACAATACAGTTGAGCCACACACAAACACACGCACACACACGTGCGCGCGCGCACGCACGTACGCGCACACACACACACACAGAGGGACGGGGGGGGGGGGGGGGGGGGTGGGGGGCGGAGAGTGCACGGCCTTATGCAAAGCAGAACAGTTCCTTACACAAACAGTTGCTCTTTCTATCGGTTGTCCTGACTGTGTCAGTGTATGTAAGTACATGTACTTTTCCACTTGTTATTCACAAACCTTTTCTTCTAACAAGGATATGTATCAAAACATTTAAACATAAAAAAACCAAATAAATACAAAAATGATATGAAACAAGAAGGGCAAAGCCCATATGACTCACATGCTTGACCTTGACCTTTACATGACCTTGACCAAGGTCAAGGTCATCCAAGGTCATGCAACACAAAGCTGTTAATTCAAGACATAGGAAGTACAATGGTGCTTATTGGCTCTTTCTACCATGAGATATGGTCACTTTTAGTAATTCACTACCTTATTTTGGTCACATTTCATAAGGGTCAAAGTGACCTTGACCTTGATCATATGTGACCAAATGTGTCTCATGATGAAAGCATAACATGTGCCCCACATAATTTTTAAGTTTGAAACAGTTATCTTCCATAGTTCAGGGTCAAGGTCACTTCAAAATATGTATACAATCCAACTTTGAAGAGCTCCTGTGATCTTGACCTTGAAGCAAGGTAAACCAAACTGGTATCAAAAGATGGGGCTTACTTTGCCCTATATATCATATATAGGTGAGGTATTCAATCTCAAAAACTTCAGAGAAAATGGGAAAAATGTGAAAAATAGCTGTTTTTTAGACAACATTTATGGCCCCTGCGACCTTGACCTTGAAGCAAGGTCAAGATCCTATGTATGTTTTTTGGGGCCTTGTCATCATACACCATCTTGCCAAATTTGGTACTGATAGACTGAATAGTGTCCAAGAAATATCCAACGTTAAAGTTTTCCGGACGGACGGACGGACGTCCAGACGGACGGACGGACGTCCGGACGGACGGACGACTCGGGTGAGTACATAGACTCACTTTTGCTTCGCATGTGAGTCAAAAAACCCTACTTTTATCAAGTAACAGACGCGTGGCCGGATGTATGAAAGTCAATCCACAATATTTTCATACATCTGGTTAACCGGATTTAGTAAAGACCGGATGTATGAAAGACAAAAAGTGGGTCCCGACGACTTTCTTACATCCGGTCTCGACTGTAGTAAATTGTATGGACAATTTGATTGGTAATTGAAATGCTAATTTGTTTAATTATTTTTCAGGTGGGTTGTTTGTGTTGCTTATTTATTGTTAGCTAAAGGAACATTTAGATTTACACCAGATTTTGAGTCACTTTTACATATTTCTTACGTTTTGTGATTATGAAGATACAACTACAAGTTTTGTATTTGAGCTATTTTAGTTTTTTACTTCCACTAACCTTTGCCAGATGCCGCTTTTGACTACACACGCCCGACGATGCGGGTTTATCTGAACCCATACATTTGAAAGAGGGTTTTTACCGTTTATTTCTCTAACGACGGGGTGGGTTCAGGGAAAC
The DNA here is from genome assembly GCF_037325665.1 of Littorina saxatilis. NCBI lineage: Eukaryota > Metazoa > Mollusca > Gastropoda > Littorinimorpha > Littorinidae > Littorina > Littorina saxatilis. The sequence goes on along the minus strand of NC_090245.1, from coordinate 30,398,892 downwards.
CCACAGCGCTACTTCAGTGGGTGCATCGAGTTTCTCCCTTCACCGACTTCTTGCAGCGATGGCAGAATCCGTGTGTGAGCGCGAGTTGGAGCTGGCACTCCAAGACATGAAGTAAGTCATTACTGTGTAGCCAAAAGCTAGCTAAGGCTGAGACTGTTCAGTAACTTGCCTTGAGAAACAAGAAAAGAACAGGAACAGAAGGAATACCACTTCAGGCATGGGAAGAATTCGCCAAAACCTACTAAAGGTGGTATGCCACAGAAGAAGAATCTTCAAACCGGAAGCCGATGCTCCCTCAGGAAGGTAACGGGATGTTATCTCCACCACAGCTTCAAGCATAACTTGAGCGTTGACAGAAATCCCGACCGTGTCTCCTCACTGACCACAGCTGAACTTCAGACTGGTCTAGCAAAGGACACTGACCGAAGTCATCAAAAGTAGAGGCGAAAAGATGCACGAAATAACCGGAAACCGGAAATCCGTGTACCCGGAAATCGTCCTGACTCCTCCCTTGACTTATGAGAAAAAGGGTAAGTCAAGCGACCATCCGCCCCAAGGTTGTGCCTGCCCCGAAAATGGCCCAAACGGAGCCAGAAATGGAACAGGAACAGAAGGAATGCCACTCCCAGGATGTGCTAGCTTAGCCCGCACCTATGAGAGGTGGAAAACCACTGGGGGAGAATGTGCGAACCGGAAGGAGAAGTCATCCTCCTTCGCGGAACGGAAATAAGCCATCGCCGACGGGGCAACCAAAAACGGAAGCCGCCGAAACCGATGCACCCTCAGGAAAATAACGGGATGAAACCTCCGCCTTAGCTTCAAGTAAAAAACTTTAGCATGAACGGAAATCCCGACTGTGTCTCTTCACTGACCACAGACTGAACTTCAGAATGGGCTAGTGAAGGACACTGACCGAAGTCAGCAACCCAGAGGCGGAAGGATACACGGAAAACCGGAAACCCGTGTCTCCGGAAATCGACCTGACTTGTCCCTTGACTAAGAGGAAAAGGGCAAGTAGAGCGATCATCCGCCACCATACCTGGATGAGCGGAAGTCACAACACCCTCCAGGTGAAGTAAAGACTGCCCCGGCTGAAGCACAGAGTGCATGAAAGCCGATCACTGTTGCTCCCTCTCTGGCCTCCAAAGTGAAGCGCCAGGAAAAGGGACAGCGTATCCAGCCGAAGCCGGAAACGCAGGCGCCGAAACCGCAGAATGCGGAAACGAAGACTGCATAGACTGAGGCCGAAAGCCATAAATCCCGGAGGCCAGTCTGCGGTCCGTCCCGTCACCGCCACCGTAGAGTACGCGTGTAGGAGGACCTATGTTTCCGGTGAGAACCAGAAACGCAGCCGCTAAACCCGCGAAATGCGGAAACGAAGGCTGCATAGACTGAGACCGGAAGTGATAATCAATCAATGAGTCTTATATCGCGCATATTCCGTGGGTACAGTTCTAGGCGCTCTGCAGTGATGCCGTGTGAGAAGAAATTTTATACGGCCAGTAGATTGCAGCCATTTCGGCGCATATTTACCTTTCACGGCCTATTATTCCAAGTCACACGGGTATAGGTAGACAATTATTAACTGTGCCTAAGCAATTTTGCCAGGAAAGACCCTTTTGTCAATCGTGGGATCTTTAACGTGCACACCCAATGTAGTGTACACGCCCAGAGGCCAGTCTGAAAAATACAGAGTGCACGAAAGCCGACCGCTGTTGCTCCCTCTCTGGCCTCCAAAATGAAGCGCCAGAAAAAGGGACAGCGTATCCAGCCGAAGCCGGAAAACGCAGCCGCCGAAACCGCAAAATGCGGAAACGAAGACTGCATAGACTGAGGCCGAAAGCCATAAAGCACAGAGGCCAGTCTGCGGTCCGTCCAGTCGCCGCCGCCATAGCGTACTGGTGTAGAAGGACCTAATCTTCCGGCGAAGTCTGAAGACGCAGCCGCCGAAACCGCGGAAAGCGGAAAAGAAGACTGCATAGACTGAGGCCAGAAGCCATAAAGCCCGGAGGCCAGTCTGTGGTCCCTCCCGTCACCGCCGCCGTAGCGTACGCGTGTAGGAGGACCTATGCTTCCAGCGAACCGGAAACGCAGCCGCCGAAACCGCGAAAAGCGGAAACAAAGACTGCATAGACTGAGGCCGGAAGCCCTAAAGCCCAGAGGCCAGTCTGCGGTCCATCCAGTCACCGCCGCCGTAGCGTACGCGTGAAGGTGGACCTATGTTTCCAGTAAAAAACCGGAAACGCAGCCGCCAAAACCGCGGAAAGCGGAAACGACGACTGCATAGACTGAGGCCGGAAGCCATAAAGCCCGGAGGCCAGTCTGGGGTCCATCCAGTCACCGCCGCCGTAGCGTACGTGTGTAGGTGGACCTATGTTTCCAGTGAAAACCGGAAACGCAGCCGCCGAAACCGCGGAATGCGGAAACGACAACTGCATAGACTGAGGCCGGAAGCCGTAAAGCCCGAAGGCCAGTCTGTGGTCCATCCAGTCACGCCGCCGCAGCGTACACGTGTAGGAGGACCTAAGCTTCCGGTGAAAACCGGAAACGCGGCGGCCGAAAAAACGGCTGCGGCTACTGTTCTGCAAAGTCCGCGCCTATGACGGCTTACTAGTGCCAAAACCTGGGGTTACCCATTATCACGTGATAATTACTAATTAACGCTGTCAGTTACTGTTTTCACTCGTTAGTTACTCATTTTCACGGGATAATTAGTAATTTTCTCGGGAAAATGACTAATTTTTAGTTTTGGCACTAGCAATCCGTCAGGAAGTGAGCCAAAACTAAAAATTAGTAATTAACAGGTGAAAGTTAGTAATTTTTCCGGGAAAATTAGTAATTAACACGTGAAAATGGTAATTATCAAGGGAAAATTAATAATTTTCCCTTAATAATTACAATTATGATGTTTTGGCACTAGTAAGCTCTATGACGGCTTACTAGTGCCAAAACCTGGGGTTACCCATTATCACTTGATAATTACTAATTAACGCTGTCAGTTACTGTTTTCACCTGTTAGTGTTAGTTACTCATTTTCACGGGAAAATTACTAATTTTTAGTTTTGGCACCAGCAATCCGTCAGGAAGTGAGCCAAAACTAAAAATTAGTAATTAACAGGTGAAAGTTAGTAATTTTTCCGGGAAAATTAGTCGGAAAATTAGTAATAAACACGTGAAAATGGTAATTATCAAGGGAAAATTACTAATTTTTTCTTGATAATTACAATTATGAGGTTTTGGCACTAGTAAGCCGTGATACGCGCCCTCATGGGGAAAGTCGGTATTGTCAGAACAGGAGAATGCAGGGAGTGACCCTGCCCCATAGAACTGTCTCCCAGAAGGGAGTGTCCAGACGCCTCACGTGGGCTATAGGACCAGTTCGACTTACCGGTAAAGCCACCAGCGGAAGCGGCAACTGATCAACAAGACAGGAACCTGCTCCTCGGAACCGGAAGGCACCAACAAGGAAGTCAGGAAACGAACATCCCCCACGGCCGGAAGCATGATGCTGCAAAACGCCGAGGAGCGCTGCCTCTCCTCTCACCTCAAATTCCGAAACTCTGGAACTAAAGATTTCAAGAGAGAGAACACCAAAGCCCCCTCCAAAAGAGGGAGACGCAGAAACAACAAACGTGACAGACTGCGAATAAACACTGTTCCACCGCTTTGGTAATTATGGGTGTAGCAGAACCCGCGCCGTCGGCAGAGGGATAGTTACAATCACTACTCTTTAACAAGTATGGGTTTGCGTGAACCCGCGCAATCGGTAGTGTTTATGTAAAATAACAATCAATTATTTTATTTTTTTCATGTACACACTAAAAATTTGCAGACAGAGAGCAAATTAGGTGTGTGAGAGATACTTAAAATTTCAAAACGATACCTTTAATGGTTCCAGAGTTACAAAGATTTTAGTGTGTCTCTGGGTACAGGTGAACCCAGGAAGCACGGCAAAGGCTAACAGGGGAAAAAATGTGTTACTGTTAGTGTTAGCAAGGATTTTTTAAGTTTCAATACACTGCAAAATAATTCAGTGATAAGCACACATTTGAAGAGCATACATACATTTGTATATAATTGTTTTAACTTTTTATGCATTCTGATCTTGTGAGTTGAACATGTGCTGTTTGGTATACAGTAGATGATTTTATAAAACGATTGTTGCACAGTTTAAAATTCATTTTTTGTGCAAAATCAAGATAATCGATAATTGTGAGATTGTGAAAGTCACGCTTATAAAATACTGTTTGCAGGAAAGTTGCGCTTATAAAATACTGTTTGCAGTACATTTTACCACATGACACTCTGCCACCTCTTAGTAGTCTTACTCTTATCGCTTTACTCTTATCGCTTTGGTTTACCTAGCCTGTTTGAAATCCTATTTCCATACCTGTAACAAAACCAGAATTTATTGGCTACATAATATGAACGTACTTCTGTTGTGTCCGTCTCGGTCACAAGTGATACACTCGTGTGTCACAAATGCACAATTGGCAACATAGGTCTGGATACATAGTGGTGAATAGCTTACAGCACAAGTGAAGAATATTGGTTGTTTTTTTGTTGTTTATTGAGTGGTTGTCATTGTTTACTCTTGCTCTTGTGCTGGAAGCAAAACTAGTGTGTCAGTGTGTCAACATCAATCATTGTGTGTTTGATTTTCAGTGTGTGTGTGGAAGAGAGAGGTATGTCGGTCTGTCTGAGTGTGTGTGTGAGAGAGAGATAGAAAATATGTGCATGTGTACATTTACAGAGGATCTTGTGAATAAAATTGCAAAAAGCAGGGTCCTTAAATGGGGGGGGGGGGGGGAGTCTTAAACTAGGAGGTGGTTCCACTGTACACTATGACCAATGTCCAAGCATGCGAGAGGAATTTTCGCGCCGTCTGTTCAACAAAGCATAGCAGACTGTAACCCCTAGTGCACAGTATTACCCACACTAGTGAGAACCTATAATTATGAAGCTTTGAATTACATCATGATGAATGCTCACTTGTGCTTCACGAATGGTCACGTCCATAAACACAGAAAGTGGACAACGACCTAGTACATCTTCGTTCAAGAGGAATGACATCAAGTGGATCTGATTTATTGTTAGCTTACGACTCATACACGAGTGAGAGATACTAGCAAGCTAACAATAAATCAGATCCACTTGATGTCATTCCTCTTGAACGAAGAGTCCTCGGTTGGACTGAAGGGGACCTTACTTTCCCCCAATTTCTGCAATGAAATTATGGGCATTGTTGTCAAGGTTTGAAAGGAACTGTCTCTGAAGAAGATAGGCGCTCACTCTGTTTTGTGCGAGTTACGTGTATCTAGCGAATCAACATTTTGATTTGCTTCCTCATCACTGGTCTGTGCATTACTTGTAATGCTCAATCTTTTCTCCTCATGCACACACACACACACACACACACACTTCTCAATCTTAACTTACCAAGAATAGAAACACACTCGATAGTAAGAATTTAGTTTCTTTTAATGGATTTATTGACTGATTCATACAGACAGTTATCAAAATACATTTTTACATTTTAATTAACAGAAATGCCATCAAGCTCCATGACAGTCACAGACAAAGAAAATAATTATTTTATTTTCACTGGGACAGCTTTTCCTGTTAAAAGTAAAAAGTACAGTGGTGACCTGCGATGAAAAGATATGCTTGGGACCAGCTAGCAGTGTATATATGTCTCTACATTGCAAGAGGCTTGTTATGACAGGTTGTTTTTGCCCAGAAAAACACACACCACACAAAGGGACAAATTAGTCCTTTCCTGGGAGGTGTCCTCTCAGCAGAGGGGTCTCGCATCACAGGTACCACTGTATTTATTTTTTCAGCAGCTTTGACTGAAATCACACACACAGATCAGATCAAGATGTTCCAGTCACTGCACGCATATGAGAGTATGTGTTGGCAAGAAATACTGATAAAACCTTGGCCGTAAACATTCAACAACTTAATTTGTCTTTCATTTTTAGCTTGCAAAAAAAAAAAAAAAAATGTATTATTAATTTTGTGGTGCATAGCAAATGCTGAATTGAAGCAAACAGGTTCACAATTTCAACTGTAGTCAGTACTGAACATCTAAAAATAAAGCACACAAAATAATAAAAACGAAGGCCAAGGTCTTGAACAAATAAGATTTAAGAATTTCAAAATTATTTTAGACAAACCATCTTAAAAGTTAAATGCCCAAAAATCTGTTAAACACAAACAAATATTAAAATAATCCACAATATTTCTTAGATTTGATTAAAACGATGTCTTGAGTTAAGATGCCACACGCACATAATAGTATCATGCTTGCAGTGGTTATTTTCCTATTGAACCAAAATTAGCAAAATTACGGACCAGGTACCTCAATATGAGAATTTAAACTGACGGCAGCTGAAAAGGATGGCAACAATTATTTGGATTCTTTGTGTTTATTTGAATGTTAAACCATCTGATTACTTTATCATAAAAGCTAAAATAACGCTGAAACTTGCACAACTTTTCAATGCTCAGATTTACTTACCCTCAAACTCAACAGAGACTTCAGACAAATGCATGACTGTGTGTTTAAACAGTTTTCTTTCTTTATAGTTTCATGCAATTTACATTAGTAAGCATGAAAACAATTACTAGCCTGTGTGTATGTGTGAGAGAGATAGTGCAATGGTGTGTGTGGGTATATGTCGACGGTGTGTGTGTGTGCGTGAGGAGGGACATGGGAGGGCTTGATAGAATCTGAAGGGCAGGAGGCACAAGTTATTAGCTCATCATCATCATGAGAACACAAAAGCAGAAGAAACAAGAAGGGCAAAGCCCATACGACTCACATGCTTGACCTTGACCTTTACATAGCAATGACATCATACACTAAGAACTGCTTTACACATTTTTCCTACCAAAATACATGTGACCCAAGGTCAAGGTCATCCAAGGTCATGCAACACAAAGCTGTTAATTCAAGACATAGGAAGTACAATGGTGCTTATTGGCTCTTTCTACCATGAGATATGGTCACTTTTAGTGGTTCACTACCTTATTTTGGTCACATTTCATAAGGGTCAAAGTGACCTTGACCTTGATCATATGTGACCAAATGTGTCTCATGATGAAAGCATAACATGTGCCCCACATAATTTTTAAGTTTGAAACAGTTATCTTCCATAGTTCAGGGTCAAGGTCACTTCAAAATATGTATACAATCCAACTTTGAAGAGCTCCTGTGACCTTGACCTTGAAGCAAGGTAAACCAAACTGGTATCAAAAGATGGGGCTTACTTTGCCCTATATATCATATATAGGTGAGGTATTGAATCTCAAAAACTTCAGAGAAAATGGGAAAAATGTGAAAAATAGCTGTTTTTTAAACAACATTTATGGCCCCTGCGACCTTGACCTTGAAGCAAGGTCAAGATGCTATGTATGTTTTTTGGGACCTTGTCATCATACACCATCTTGCCAAATTTGGTACTGATAGACTGAATAGTGTCCAAGAAATATCCAACGTTAAAGTTTTCCGGACGGACGGACGGACAACTCGGGTGAGTACATAGACTCACTTTTGCTTCGCATGTGAGTCAAAAAATGAAGAGTTTGGTCACCAGTCAGTGTGACCTTAACTTAATCACAGAACAAAAACAGAAGTATCATGCATGCAAGCAACCAGTTGTGAGTCAAACCAGTGAATACAGAATACACTGAAGCAGTTGCAAATTGTATCATCATCCCATACGCACCTATAACCCATTCACAAAATCTTTAACTGTCGTGGAGCAAGTGAATTAACAAAAATATTACTTGTATGCGAGTGTACCAGCGCGGATTTTACTTCTGTAAATGCAATGAAAGGACTCACTTCAGACAAGCCAAACAGGTACCTACTTTGCAGGTGGCCTGTCATGATAGGTAAAGGCATTACTGAAGGTGTCCTTGTTTGGGAGGTGTCCTCTCATCAGAGGGGCCTCACATTTTAAGTACCACTGTATTTCTTTCTTTCTTTATTTGGTGTTTGACGTCGTTTTCAACCACGAAGGTTATATCGCGACGGGGAAAGGGGAGAGATGGGATAGAGCCACTGTCAATTGTTTCTTGTTCACAAAAGCACTAATCAAAAATTTGCTCCAGGGGCTTGCAACGTAGTACAATATATTACCTTACTGGAAGAATGCAAGTTTCCAAGTACCACTGTATGTTGTTAGAAGTTTCACATAAGTTACTACATGTAGTACATCTGATACAGTATTTTTTTTAAGATGTATTTATTTTCCTCTTTAAGTAAAAAAAAGTCTCATTGGTTGCCTTCTAATGGGAATCTATAAATTAACATTTTTCTTCTCAGGAAAATATTTCTTCCACGAAAAAGAAAGAGAAGAAAAAACGAACACTTTCTTTTTTTGAATGTGCTTTTCCCTCCACAACTATTATTCTTTATAAAAAAAAAAGAAACATTTTCTGCCATTTCTGTAGCAACAATATCATCACATGCGATCAGTCTTGGACACACACCGTCTTACTGTATCACAAAATACAACAAGAGGCGAAGCCTTCAAGGCTCACGTAAGAAATCGACAAACAGTAACACAAACTCAATCACTCCGTCACACACACACACACACACACAGTAAGCATAGGTGACACTGTGCAAGAAAGCGAGACACTAGATCTAGATCTGTCTGTCTGCATGTAGCCTACTTACAGGGACACGACTGCCAACTAGTCTCGGCCCGCTCAAAATAACAATGACCGAGACTTTCAGTAATTCCTTCGCGTGACGTCTAACCCTCTTACGTCATAATGTGACGTCTTCAAATGACGAAATGTTAAAGTTTCTACCACAGACATACTCACGCACACACACACACACGCACGCACAGACAGACAAAGTTACGATCGCATAGGCTACACTTACGTGAGCCAAAAACCATTCATCATCTTTGAAGTGTACATGCAAAGCAACCCACCTTGGTACAAAATATTCACATTGATGAATGCCAGCTTCCAATATGATCTTTCAATTTTGGCTATATGACTTAATGCTAAGTTGAAAATATTTGTTGACGGTACGAAACTGTGACTGTACAACATTATTACTAGGACATAGCATGCAGCGAGAGTGAGGGATTAGAGCCACACAATAAAATGTTTATAATGCACACACCTGTGATATAAAATAAATTATAGTAATTTTAGCCTACGCAAGGCAAACAAAAGAATTAGGTTGATATGAATGACTGCCTAATGACAGATTAAACGGGATCTTAGAAGGGTGAAAAGAGAAGTTCCAATGTACAAATAAATATTGTTAATTTTGAAATTATCTTCTCTTCAGCCAGTGATCACAAAAGCACAGAAAGTCAAATTCTAATTTTCCTTTCGTTCCTTTGAGGAATGATAAGTTTCCAGTGCCAAGGACACATACTTTGGAATCCTAAGAATAGAGCATAGGATGTGCCCATACCCTCTAAATAATAAAGTCAGAGCACCTAATAGTGCATTCCATACACACACACACACACACATTCTCTAATCTTTCACACCCTCAAACACACCTTCTCTCTCACTCAGGCACTACGAGAGAAGACCATGGAGGGTAGTGAATAAGATGATAATATTGCAGTGCACTCTGTACATTTTACTGTGTACACTTATCTAAACCTTTGCTCTGTACCCTCAAACCAAAACAAAATTAATATTTCCGCCAACTCAGCATGCATGTACTACTAAAAAAGTCTTCAATTTTTAATTGTGATAATTAACTCCACATAAGATATGAGCATTTTCCTTCAACGATGCAGGGGGCTGTGTTATTCCGCTTTTGATATCCGCAGTTTTCACTTCATGTTGTAATAGAGAGTGCTGCCAGTGCAAGTCAATGGTAGCTACATGTAATACTAAAACACAAGAACGAAACATGTGTTGGGGAAGATTTTCTAAAGGCATAAACAATTCAGCTCTCCATCTTGGATCTGGCAAGGCTATACATGGAATGAGACCTTCTCTCCACTCAGACATGTCAAAAATCAACACCCTTAGTACTTTCTGTGCAGAGTGTGACATTTTTTCATGAATTAATTGTGTCACTGTCATCAGTGTCAATCTGTGAAAAGAATTCCACCCAAAATCCCCACTCTGCATCAGAAGCAGTCAGGATGCTCATTTTTGTGTATTTGTTCAAGTGGAGGGATAGCCTTAATATCCTGTGAAAAAGCCTGTGCAGATCTGAGACAGAAAGCCGTGGGAAGGACTATGCCTTTATTCCACAAGACTAATACATACATGTACATGCAAAAACAAATATTAAACAGCAAAAACAAATATTAAACAACAAAAAGGCAAAGTCACACAACTATAACAACAAAGGAAAACAATAAGGCAGGGGAAAGGTCTACGTGTCAAAATGCACACCTAACTGAACATACAGAAACTTACACACTATTTGTTTATTACTAATGGGTCCAGTTCTAACTATCTTTTGTAGCAGAATTTAAATACATCTAACATGTGCACTCAGTGTTAGAACATGCAAACTGAAGCTTAAATGCTGTCAACAGTCCAAAACTTCTTTTTTTTATTATAAATGTGTTTTCCTTTGAAGTCAGATTGTAGAAACAATACATACATGCACCTGCTTACAAAAAGCGTCCAGCGCCTGTGATTCACTGCTACAAATGTACATGTATAACTTGATGAAAAACAGCATGAACACACTAGAAAGAAAATTATAGGTAATATGATGGAAAAACTTAACTTTCAAAATTGAGGCAAAATAAGATCTGTTATTATCTGTTATTAAAATACTATGCTTTTCAAGTTTTATTGTATAATGTGTCTACAGACTGATTAGTTTCTAACTGTGTGTGTGTGTGTGTGAATAGCCTCCCTATTTCTAGCATGTTCATTAAGACTACGTATTGCAATCAATATCAAAAGTTTCTTTTAAATGCACTTGTCTGTGTGTGTTTACTAATGTCATCAGTAATGCACTGCTACCAATAAGCAGAATGGACCATGCGATATCGCTGATATGCTCAGATTAACAGTTATGTGACAATCTTTCAGCCACACACACACTCACACTTTCACAACGAGATACACATTGGAGCACCTACAACGGTGATGAAGGTTTAAGGCAGTGAACAACTAGAACCAGGGTCCCCACTGGTTTTTAGAAACAAAATTCCATGACTTTTCCATGACTTTCCATGAGCCTCAATAACATTTTCCATGACTAGATCCACAGGTCGCCATTTCCGAACACGCAAACTTGTTACGTCTTGTCACTGCCAGTTTTGACACTGGCTTGCTTTGCACTGAGTTTGAGCACAGGCGGAAGGTATCGTTCACTGGACCACTACTTTCATAGAAAGACTACAAGGTTTGTTTGGTTAATTTTTTTTTCTTTCTTATTTTTGTTAAATTCCATGACTTTCCATGACTTGAATTGAAATTCCATGACTTTCCAGGCCTGGAAAATTAAAAATCAAATTCCACGACTTTCCAGGTTTTCCATGACCTGTACGAACCCTGTAGAACATGCACACTGCAGCCAGCTATAGCCTGCTATGCTGTTTATAGTATGCACAACTTGAATTTTGCCACCCCAGCAAGCTGTAGAATGCTTTACACCTGTGTAATAAGTGCACAAAACACTAACCTTCCCTACAGGAGACAAAACCGCTCAAACAGGAGAAAGTTGGGACTCATTTAATGGCCCTGTAAAACTTTCTTTCTTTATTTGGTGTTTAACGTCATTTTCAACCACGAAGGTTATATCGCGACGGGGAAAGGAGGGGGAGATGGGATAGAGCCACTTGTTAATTGTTTCTTGTTCACAAAAGCACTAATCAAACAATTGCTCCAGGGGCTTGCAACGTAGTACAATATATTACCTTACTGGGAGAATGCCCTGTAAAACTCTGCCCTGTGAACTCAAAAGGTTCGCAAGAGCATACAAGGAGACAACAGCCAGCAGACCCCATCACAAACTCTCTAAACCCCACAGGTGTCTCACCTGCAGCCACTGAACGTTTGAGCTATAAATAGCTCTGTGATCAAGGCCGGCAAACAAATCTGGAAAGCAGCTGTTGAGAAAGGGAGACAACTGCGTCATACTGTCACACCTGTCTGAACATGATGCATGTCTTCGTTATGCATGCTCCCTTTTAACATGATACAAATGCAGGTTAGCCTCTTCACTGACCCTAAACCAACTACAACCATAGAGCTCCGACTCGGCCTTCACTTTCACATCAATCTGTCCACGACATATTCTTGAAAACTACTTTGACACAAGACAACGTTTAACGGACGCTAAGAGACATTTTTTTCTGAAACATCATCACCAAATGCAACAATGTTACTTCTCTTTTGTCACTGGACAGAAACAGCATGCTTTAATACACAACAACAATTTTCTTTTGTATTATAGAAGCAGCCTCTCATTCTCTCTGCAAGCAAGACCACAATTCTAACCGAGACCAACAGAGATAACAACAAGTGGCACCAGACAACAAATAACACCAACACATGAGATTGCTTTGGAACAGTCAGTCAGTATTCCATAATTTCTGTCAACTTTCGTTAAGGAGGTAGGGATGGAAAATGATCTAACGTTTCGTTTTTCAGCTGACAATTACTGACGAAAAAAGATATGACGCTGCTCTAGACAGCTGCAGACTCAGAAAACAGCTGTTACAACAAGTAAGTTGCGACTGTGAGGCGAGAAAAAAAGTTCTGGTTACGGTAACATGGCCAAAAATATAGGGTAGAAGGTTCTGCCAAAATGTGTTTTGTGTGCAGATGACCCTTTTAAAGAGTTTCCCACATGTTCAGGTATACACCGAGTCTTAATATTTCCTCTTGTTGCATGTTTTGCGCTGTTTTGTTGTTGTTGTTGTCTTTTTCTTGCGTTTTTAATTTGTTTTTTAATTTTTATTTTTTTTAAGTTGAACGAAATGAGCTCGCGGCATCAAATAAGGTCGGTCAAAGTGTTACCATACCGAGGACTTTTTTCCCCTACACCTAAACAAACAAGCCAGAGACAATCTGATACGTAAAATACTTTTTCACACACAAGAGAGTATCTCTATCTTGCCATCCTCTCCATAAACCCGGAAGAGCCAGTCATAGTAACAATAGATATATCTTCGTTATGTGTAAACCTGCTGATCAGTATCTCAAGTAGAAGCGATAGACAAAGTAGCTGCCAACGAGAATCGCAAGACCAATGCCGATTGGTTTAAAGTATGTGCGACGTTTTTTCCAGGCTTCGCTTTTTCGCTGGCGCTCCTTCATGCACTTGATTTTCTCCTGTGTGCTTTTCCTCCTTTCATCACGTACCCTCCGGCGCACATCATGCATACTGAAAACAGAAGTTCACCATTAGTACTAGAACACTCTTGAATTACAAACATTTAAGAATAAAAGGCAACCGCATCATAACCATTTCTGCATCTGTCGGTTCATTTTCAATTTATGAACTGTGCAGCTCCAATGTTGTCCCAAGGACTCGGTCTTCGGAAATTGATGCATACCTTTTTGATCTGACACTTTGTTCTGACCCCTAGCCGTTTGACTGTCCAATAGTTTTGACTTGTAGGAGCTCATCTGACAGAACTTTTATCTTTTCAGGACATTTGGACCTATTCATATTTTCAGTCCAGGTCCAACTGACCTATTGTCCTCTTTGTGTTGGATCAACACTGCAGACCTACCTGTTTTGCGTCATATTTTGAATTAAATGTTACATGTATAAATAACCCTTTGTGTTGTGCTCTGTTTTGTCCCTCAAGTAAGCCTTTGTTCTTTGCTGCTTTTGATTAAAAAAAAAAGCCTTCAATTTTTTCCTGTCATTGGAATTAAATGTTCCACAAATAAACCTTTCCTGTTTATGAAACTTGAATTTGGAAGAACGAAAGACTACCGTACTTTTCGGACCATAAGGCGCAACTTTTTTCCTCAACTTGAAACCCTGCGCCCTATTGACCGGTATCGCCTTATGTATGGCGAAAGAAAAGTAAACATGTACCCACATCCCCATACAAAGAAACCTAACACTCCCTCTCTTGTGATAATCAAAAATGTTACACTAAATAATGTTCATTTGATTAATATACTTACCCAACTCATATAGCAATTAACCCTAGTTCAGTGCTGGTAACGCTGTACGCGTCCCCTTGGTAACAAGGAAGACGCCTCTAAAAAAGAGTGACCATGACCCGTCAAGAGGTCAAGGCCAGACCGAGATCGAGGCTGCCTTCCGTATGTGTGCGCATACGCCGCCATTTGTATTCATTCTAACCGAAGCCCAACTCACTTCTTTTTTTAGATATATTATGAACCCCCAACAGCAGGGAGGTGGGAGGGAATAAACGATGTGAGTTGGGTAAGTATATTAATCAAATGAAAATGTATTACTAAAATTGTTGATTAAATTACATATCTTATCCCAACTCACATATAGCAGATTGCTATTATAGGCGGAGGGAACTCACCATATCAAGAATATAGAACTTGTCCTGCCGATACCAAAGCTGGAAGAGCAGAACTGCCATCCTGTCGCGTTCCAGCGACATCTCTAAGATAATAGTTGATGAAAATGTCCTCTGAGCGCCAGTAAGCTGACTCCAGGACCTCTGAGAGGCGCCCGGAACGGAGGAATGCTAGCGAAGAGGCCCAGGCTCTAGCCTCATGGGATCTGGCCGCAGAAGAGGTAGGACTGCCCGCTTGTCACCTGACTGGCCTTGCCACCAGATGTAGGCCTGCCGAATCAGTGTGGCTACCCATTTGGCCAAGGTGACTCGAGAAATATCTTTACCCCGAGCCGTGTTGAGGGAGATAAATAGCAGTTTTTGACTTTTCGAGCGAATAGGCAAGGTCCGGGCCAGGTAGCTGCTGAGGGCCCTAACCGGACAGTTACACAAGTCAGGGTCTCCAGGAGCAAGTACGTTGCTCAAGGGGGGGATGCGGATAAGAGGGGATGTTTGACCTACAAGAAAATCTTGTCTAAATTTGAGAGAAATAGAGCCATCTTTTTCAAACGAAATATCCCTAGAAAGTCCAGACAGCGCGTGTACCTCACTACCTCGTCCAGAGGTAGCAAGCAAAACAAGAAACAGAGTCTTACGCGTCAAATTAGCCAAACTGGCCGTGTGGAGAGGTTCAAACTCTCCAGCAGTGAGAAAACGCAAAACCAGAAACAAGCCCCAGGCCGGGAGCTGTGACCTAGAACGTGCTGCGTCAAGGGAAGCGCCCTTGATAACGCTAGCAATAACACCACTAAGATTAATCTTATGGCCCAACTGCCTGAGAGTGGAAGAGATCGCTGATCTTCTCACCCGAAGGGAAGAAGGAGAACCACCCTGATCGGCTAGCCAAGCCAGGTGGTTGGCTACTTGCATGGACCTTCAGCGCTGGAGGAAGTGCTGACTGCCCCCCCTCCCCCCCCCCCCCCTTTTGTTTCTAACCACTCATGAATTTGCCTAATGATGGTAAAACAAAACCACCCAGATAAGGTCAGCTTAGATCAAAAAACCTTGGCACCTCAAGTCTGATTGAGACCAGAGTGAAATTGACCTTAAGCTTCGTGAGTTACGTCTTCCGGACAACCGGAAAGAGCGTCAACCTCACTGACTCTTTGCTCCTGACTGACAAAATGAGTGAAAACCTCTTGCAATCAGCTAAACCAGAAAGACAGTCCTAACTCTAAAAAGAGAGCTGTGAAAGTTCAGAATACAACAACCTGTCTTCAAAGGCAAACGAGTAGTGAAAACGAACACATACCTGTGCGTCTCCCTTTGGATCGAACAAAGAGAGTTCCAACTGACCATGAGTGTAACACCCTCCGGGGAGTGAATCACTGAAAGGCCGATTGAGCTGGAGTAAGCCACAGTACCAAAGTCTCCATGAGGTAGACGCTAATTGTTCGTAATGAACCAGGGGCAAGAAGATTTGTCCCTTGTTCACCGGCTAGAGGCATGACAAAATGTCTAAACCAATTCTGGCATTTTCTAGACTCCTGGTGTAGAAGAGTAATAGAAAATGTCTTAAAACCGAAACCAAAGGAAATAACTTCCAGTTTTGGCAAATATGCATCCTCTCATCAAAGATGGGCTGAGATTCGCTAAACAGAGAACCCCCGCGCCCAAAATTGCTGTCAAGTGTGGAGACCGCGCTAACAGGAGCAAAATTTAAAACTGCGGCTCTCGTAAGGGCGCCGCGAAAGAGGGCGCCCTGAAAGATTTGTACACCGTACAAAACCGGCTGGTTAAGTGCGTATCGGAAAATGCTGCACTAAGTGTTCCCAGCGGTCACCCATCCCAGCACTAACCGAGCTCCAAGTTGCTTAACTTCCGTGGTCGGTCAAGACCAATGCTCTGAGTAATCCAGATAGGCTAAGGCTCCAACCACTGACTTGTCATGTGTTGAAACCAGCTCTGAATTGGAATAGACTCTATTCGGTCTTGAGAGGGTGAATCCCAAAGCGGCTTTAGCGCTAGCGGGAAAGGTCTTTTCGTAATTTTCACTAGCAAGCAGCTATGAATTCCAATCAACCTAGGATAGAAGCAAGCGTCCTAGTGGGCACTTGCTGTAGTGCCGAACATGGAACGATCAGTGCCCAAGGTTGTCCACTCAGAACTGAGTAGGACGAACTCTCCAGGTGACCGTAAGAACATCATGCCAACGTATGTGAAACCTTGGGATAGACGTCAGCTCTAGAGAGGCGTGACCAATCTCCTCACGATAAGCGAGAGTGACCCTGAGAACATGATACCAGAGTCCTTCTCGGTGAGGAAAAGCTCATGATAGAGCATAAGTGTTCCTGAAGTTCCTTAAACTTTAAGAAACGCTCACCTTCCTATGAACCGAGGCTGTGAAACACAGCCTGTTCCAATTCGGTAAGCCAAAATTAGGCTACTGCTAGTGCATGACCTGCTTCGAGTGCCTACCCAAGCATGACTGAGAGTGTGACGCAGTACAGCTTTTCTGCGTTAGAGTCTGAGTCTAACAAAGACAAGGACTCATTGTATTCATGGGTTGTGACAGAAAAACGCCTATGAATGAACATGGCTGTGATCTTGAACGTCGTTACCCGTCGAGTAAGTTTGATAAGGGTGCCGTAAACCGGCAGTCCTGTTGCCCTCAGACTGACTTTAACTACTTCTTGTCAAGACAGAAGAAGTTAACAGAAAGTCCGAACAAATTCCTTGTGAGGACATAAAGAAGGTGTGAACCCATTGGCCGACAGCTGTCGTGAATGACCTTCTTGCTACTTGGATTTGAGAGTCTGTTAATCTGCGTTCTAACCTAAGTAGAATGCTGATCAGATTCATAGCAATCCTGTGTAGCGGCAGGAAACGACAAATAATGGGACGAAAAATTGTCCACAAATATTGTTTCCTGATAAAAAGAGACGGTCGGAGGAACTGGAAAACAGAACCACCCGACCGAATAATCCTCAACCACTGCCTGCCTCAATTGGCAAAGATGGTTGGAGGTAGCGGCTTGCCACAACAGCGTGGTAGGCATAACCGGAAATCGGAAACCCAAATGACCGCAAAATATCCTCTACCCGTCCATGCGTAAGCAGAGGGGGATAGTGCGAGGAAGCAGCGACTTCCAGTTGTGTATCAACAACCGAAAGTGCGAAAATCACGGTGGCCAAAGCCTGGTGTGAATGATAGTGGGTCGGCAGGGCTGTTTCCGTTTCCGCACCATCGTCAGCAGCCCCGTCATGCACATCCGTGCAATCCGGAAGCTGACTCCCGTATTGACTGCCATAGTCAAAAGGAGAATCAGCCGGAAGGAATGGCAAACGTGGTATCTCAACCGTACGTAAAGCCTCCTTACTGATTACTTCCTGCCCCCCGGGCGGAAGCGGAAACAGCCCTGCCGACCCACTATCATTCTCTGATATGGTGGGCAGAAACATGTCAAAGACAAAGTCACAAAGGCTGCAAACAGCCGGAGCGTAGATAAATGCGACCACCGCGTGTGAACGCTGAGGTTGGAATGAATACAAATGGCGGCGTATGCGCACGCATACGGAAGGCAGCCTCGATCTCGGTCTGGCCTTGACCTCTTGACGGGTCATGGTCACTCCTTTTTAGAGGCGTCTTCCTTGTTACCAAGGGGACGCGTACAGCGTTACCAGCACTGAACTAGGGTTAATTGCTATATGTGAGTTGGGATAAGATATGTAATTTAATCAAAAATTTTAGTAGTAAATTTTCATTTGATTAATATACTTACCCAACTCGCATATAGCAATTAACCCTAGTTCAGTGCTGGTTACGCTGTACGCGTCCCCTTGGTAACCAAGGGAGACCACTCTAAAAAAGAGAGTGACCTATCCCATAATGCCAGACTAACCACTAGCCTGACTTCCGTATGCGCGCGCATACACCGCCGTCTTATCATTCCAAAACGAAGCCCAACTCACTTCTTTTTTAGACCCCCATACCACCACAGCGGGGAGGCGGGAGGGAATAAACGATGTGAGTTGGGTAAGTATATTAATCAAATGAAAATTTACTACTAAAATTTTTGATTAAATTACATATCTTACCCAACTCACATATAGCAGATTGCTATCATAGGAGGAGGGTACTCACCAAATCAATCCACAAGAAACTGCCCTGCAGCCACCAAAGAGGGCAAAGCAGAGTGGGAATCTAGTGGAATTATGATATTAGGACCTGTACCGCGGCTACCATAACAGATAGCGCGGAACTGCCGTCCTGTCTCAAGACACCTCTGAGGAAGAAGTTTCTAAACAAGAAGAGCAAACGCTCGATCGAGTCACTTTCGCAGTTCTGAATATTATATGAGGCATCAGATGGACAGGAAGAAATTGCTATTCACAACACAATGAGTCACGTTCACATAAAATTTGAGCCCGGTCACTTTTATAGTTTCCGAGAAAAGCCCAACGTTAAGTTGTGTGTTGCCGAACAGAAAAGGCTAGTTATCTCCCTTGTTTTTCTGATAACGTTCGTAAAAGGCTACAGATGTAAATACTTTGATGTAAAGAATAATCCTACAAAGTTTCAATCACATCCGATGAACTTTGTCAAAGATATAAAATGTCTAATTTTTCCTTTGACGCTGACCTGTGACCTTGAAAAAGGTCAAAGGTCAACGAAACCATCGTTAAAGTGTAGAGGTCATTGGAGGTCACGACTAAACAAAATATGAGCCCGATCGCTTTGATAGTTTCCGAGAAAAGTTTGTCAAAGATATAAAATGTCTAATTTTTCCTTTGACGCTGACCTGTGACCTTGAAAAAGGTCAAAGGTCAACGAAACCATCGTTAAAGTGTAGAGGTCATTGGAGGTCACGACTAAACAAAATATGAGCCCGATCGCTTTGATAGTTTCCGAGAAAAGTCCAACGTTAAGGTGGTGTCTACGGACGGCCGGCCGGACGGCCGGCCGGCCGGACAGACTAACACTGACCGATTACATAGAGTCACTTTTTCTCAAGTGACTCAAAAACCACCTCAGACCGCCAGTAAGCCTACTCCAGTCTTCAGCCTAAAGGACCCGACCGGAGGACTGTCAAAGAGGAGGCCCATGCCCTTGCCTCATACGTCCCAGCTACAGAGAGAGGCAAAACTGCCCTAACATCCCCAGACTGTGTTTATCAGCAGGTAAACCCCTGTCTGATCAACCTGGAGAAACTCTTGGTTCAAATTAATTTCACAATATCCTTACACCTTGCTGTGTTAAGTGATATCATAAAAGATTCTGGCCTCCTGAACCAAGCCAACATCTTGCAAGTATCTAGCCTACAGCTACAAAGGCTGGCAGACCGAAAGATCTGAACTGCCGGGCACCAGATACGTCCCGTAGGTAAACATCTTAAAAGGCATTTCCTGATGTCTAGTAGACGTGTACTATAATAGCGGGTACCTAAAATATCCCGCAGTTAGAAACTCATGACTACGTTCTCGCACGTTCAATGAGCTGCGTTAATGACTTATGTAAGTCTCTCAGACTTGAGAACAGGTAAAGAAGAGGCCCACACTCTGACTTCTTGAGTCCGTGCTGCCTGAAGAAGGAGGCCTAATCAACGTGGCATACCATCTAGCTAAGGCTGACTTCACTAAGTCAATGCCTCCACGAGAGTTGATGGAAATAAATAAAAACCCTTGTTCTGATGATCTAAACGAATCAGAGCGAGTAAGAAAAATATTCAACTTGAAATGTTCAAAAGGCTAATAGGGCTCTAGCAGAGCCGAAATAAAGCAAAGAGGATGAATAGTATTATCAGAGCTGGTTCCTCAGGTTTCTGAATATTCGTCCGAAATTCGAATAAAACCTAAGCCCTATAGATCAGTCTTTCTCCAAAGAAATGTCTATAGCAAAACCCGATAGAAAAACGAACTTACTCCCACTTCTCTCAGAAGCTACCAGAGTAAGTATGACCGCTTCCCGTGTTTAGATTAGTAAGGCTAATTTTGCCAGGGATTAAACAAACCGATCTCAAAAGCTCCAAAACTAGGAGCCAATCCCGAGTCGGGACTGGAGATCTGCTTACGGCCAACCAAAAGGGAGGCTCCCCTAGTCACGCTGGCTACCAAGAGCCCACAAGAAAAAAATTTCCAGCCTAGCCGGTTCAGTGCAACTGATATCGCGTAACGTCTCAAAACAGAGACATGGGAGAAAATTCGGAAAGCCAAAATAGGAGGTTCGCCACCTGCAATGAACGGAGAGAAGTGGAGTTCTTTCCGTTAATCTTACGTCCTTAGTTCCAAGCCAGTCAATATGATATGAAAACTAAGACGCTGACCCCTATGGGATCTCTAGACCAAAACCGGAGTTGAGGCAGAAGCCCCTGAGCGTCTCCATGACTCCCGAACAGTAGACACCCATGTGGCTCAAGTGTAAACAACGGCGCCCTCTTGCCAGCCCTAAAGGCCTTAAGGGCTAGCAACCAAGGAGAATGGGCCCATAGTGTGCGACCCACAGGTCGCTCATAGTAAAATCAAGAGTATTATCCGGGAACGGGGAGACGAACATTTAGCAGAAGGTGATAGTACCGAGAGGCAAAAAACTTCTATCAGCGGCTCCTCCAAAACCACCAGAAGGAGTAGAAGCGCATAGAGAGATAGAGTCCAATCCGTGTGGACCTACTCAGCCAACTGACTTAGAGAGTCTGCCAAGTCATAGAGCCTCTCCGGAAGGTACTTCACTGCTAATAAGAACTCGAGGTGGTAACACCACAACAAAATCTCGCATGCTGGATGTGGCCACAATAAGGAGCGAGATGCCCCCCTTTTGCTTATTGAGAAACAAGGCCACTGAGGTGTTGTCTGACTGAAACAACACATGTTCTCCCCTGACAAGGGGAAAGAATTCCACAAGAGACAGAAGAACTGCTTCGCTGGTGGAGAGAGAACCAAAGGGAACACCTTCCATGAGCAATGGTGTGAGAATCCAATGATTGGTTATGTCTGTGAACCAGTAGAGAAAAGACACTAACATGAACCAGCTCTTTGTTTGAATGCTAAGAAACGAAACAAAATGTAGCCACTTCCAATCTATTTTGTGTCTCCAAAGGTGGAAGTAAACATCAGCACGATCTTCATAAAAGACCCAAGGACGGACCTCAATAAAGTGGTAGTCCTAATCCCCCTCCGGTCGCTGAGTAAAACACGAAGGCAGAAAGAAGGGTGAATCCAAGCACTCAGACTCCAGTTGACATAACTGTCAATAGTATGAATGAAAACGTGCTATTGTTTGCCCACTGAACCCGACCGCTAAGAAGCCCCGAGGGGATAAAATGGTGGGTATTTGGCAACGCGACAAGCCGGGAAGAAGCTAACAGCCGAAGCTGAGAACAGCCAGCTTAGCGCTTTTCCTTGATAAGACAGACCGAGGGCTTTTCTTTGCTGTGAGCTTCCCTTTGATAGGGAAGAGTCCACTTTGCAAAGAAGAGGAAACGAAAGAGAATCCTCGCGCAAGGGAGAGATTAAAGACTCCCAACAGAACAATACTGTCGGCCGAGGCCTTCTCCCAGGCGAACAGCAAAGCTAAATCCTTTATAAATGTGTCCCGACAGAACACAAAGGAATCCCGTGAGTACGTAACCGCACAAGGGAAAGAACGAATCAAAGTCTTGTTCAAAGACGACAATCGAAAGAAGTGCGGCCACAATCTTCTACAGCCAAGGGAAAATTGTTCTTACAAGCAGACAGTTTCCCCTTGCTATAAACATCCCAAAAAGGACGCCCGTCAACCCCAGGATACCCGGGGGTAGTTCCGTAGGCAGAACAAAAAAACCTTAAGTTCTTAGGCTTGGCGCTAACCGAGCCTACGAATCACGCCCAGCGAGTGATGCGCTACTTGAGCGGATGACGCAAGCTAAAGCCACACCGCAACAGGTGCTCAGCCAAGCGCTGCTCCGAAGGAAGAAGAGAGGAAGGCGACTCGTATGAGAAACCTTCCGCAATTCCACCCGCCGCCGATGAAGGACCTAAGAACTAGACGTTCAAAGACTTCCCTTCGAAGGCTCAAATCAGCTAAAGGAGACGCAAACCGCAGCAATCAGAGCCTCCCCAAAAGATGCCAGCAAAGGCAGAGGTGGGGCCAAAACATCGTTAGAGTACGCAGATTGTTCCTGAGGAGGAGCAAACACGCCAAAAAAGATGGAGAAGAAAAGGCATATGACGATGCTACCGCTAACCCTTTCGGGAAAGTAGCGTGTAGCAACCCCTGCTGCCAGAGCCAAAAAGACGGCAGCTTAGCCGGAAGGCAAAAAGAGGTATCACCCTCTGCCACCGAAGCTTCATCTTCTATACCCTCATCATCCCGTTCAGTAGTATCCCAACGAACTTCGAAAGGATGAGAACCGGCAACCAATCCCGACAGGGCAACACATGCCAAGAAGAGGGAAAGGCAGGGAAAAACCCCTGAAGCCGGAACTTCGTGAACGGATTCTCCATCCACTTGCCTCATCCCAGCTGAAAGACTGGAAGAGGAAGTGAACGCAGCCTGTGTAACAGCAGAGGAACCGCAGTAACGGAACCTAAAGCCGAAGGCTGACGAGAGCCGACTACCAAACACCACAGTGTTAACGGCAGAAGCCACAGCCGCAAAAGCGGAAGCGGAACCGGCCGTGGATTGCTGCCGTTTCAGTTGCAAGCACCACTGCGCTTGAACTTAGACGGCAACAGGAACCCGACGCCATCCGTCAAAGCGGAAGCACCATCGTCCAGACAGCCTTCATGCACCTCAGCGCAATCCGGAAGTTGACCCCCTGCTTGACTGCCATAGTCAAACAGAGAGCCATCTTTACTGTCTTCTTCCTGCCTCCAGGGCGGAAGCGGAAGCCGCACAGACTGACCAACGTCCAACGACGCGGCAGAAAGCATCGACCTTCCGTACGCCCTACAGTGTCCCTACCCCCCCCCTGACCGGCCGCTTAGCGGCGATGGCCAGACGGGGTATCAGAACTTTCACCCGTGAGCGCGATGCCCGTGGCTACTTTTGACTGTAGACGCGCTACACTTTCCCCGGAGAACCCGGGTACTCGTGTAGCAGACATACCTTGTGACAGTGAACCACCAGGAGACGGCACACCCAACGAAAGTGGGATAATCTCGTCCCCATCCTGAACAGCGTGAACATCCGCTCTAGTCACCGTAGCGGAAGGGCCCGCCACAAACTTGGCCAAAGATGACGGTCCTGTCACCCCGGGAGGGAGTGCACGGAGTTCAGCTCGCGTAGACGAAGTTTCTTCCGCCAGTGAAGATACCTGTGAACTAAGTGCAAGCAAAAGCGAAGCCACGTCCGCGGCCGCCAGACCAGAAAACAGCAGGAGCAGAAACCGCTTTAGCCGGCTTAGCAACATGAGCGGCCATAACCAAAGGCTACGCCGGCAAAATGGCCGCCGACAAAATGGCGGCAGAAGGCATGTCTAGCAAAACATCAATACATTAGCCTGAGTCAAGTTCCAACACCGCCGCGACGGTTTGTTTAGATTATCTAGGCGTCTTTTCGGAGAAGAGGACTCAGCAGAACCTGCTTAGAACTCTGCCCCTTCTTAACGTTATCAGCCATAGCAAGTAAGACTTTGTCAAAAAAATTTCAGAAATAATTTCCGGAAAATTTCACAAGTCCAAAATGGCCAAACAACGCCTTTACACAAGTACAAAACAAAGAACGATCTCACCTCAATACAGTAGCAAGGTAAGACGACGAAAGAATACCAAGGAGAAGAAACCCGGTCCCACAGACCAAGCAACATCGGCTGAACAACAGCCAGAGCGTACGTAAATGCGACCAGCCAGTCTGACGCTGAGTTTTGGAATGATAAGATGGCGGTGTATGCGCGCGCATACGGAAGTCAGGCTAGTGGTTAGTCTGGCATTATGGGATAGGTCACTCTCTTTTTTAGAGTGGTCTCCCTTGGTTACCAAGGGGACGCGTACAGCGTAACCAGCACTGAACTAGGGTTAATTGCTATATGTGAGTTGGGTAAGATATGTAATTTAATGCCTGTTTCTGCTACTACGAGTTTCCTCTCAGACATCAAAGAGATCGCCCCATGGGTTAAACTCGGTCACTGACCCAGGTAAGAAGGTCAGTGTCTGTAAGCTGGGGCAGGCAGTGTTTTTTCTCAGACATGAAAGGAGACCGTCCAATGGATAAAACTCGGTCACTGACCCCGGGGAAGAAGGCCAGTGTCTGTAAACTGGGACAGGCAGCTGGTCTCAAGGCCAACCAGCTATTACAATGCAACTGCCTTTGATCTCACCGCACATCCAGAGCAAAAATATTTCCACTCTCTATTCTTCCTTTGATGTGCGGCTAATACACTCGAAGCGCCTAATGTGATGTTTTTTTCTCAATTTTACCTCAAAAATGGGGGTTGCGCCCTAAATAACAAAGCGCCTTATAGTTCCGAAAATACGGTACATCTTTCCAATTTTTGTGTTATGATTATCACACATTTCTTGAGCAAACTGTAAGAGCATGTATCTGCATTTCTTAAGCCCTTTCAGCTTACCTTTGTTCTTTCTCGTCATCCTCTCTGCTGATCATGCGCTCAAATTCTGAAGGTGAGCCTTTCTTTGGCGGCAGTGCTGGAGGCTTTTCGTCGTCGTCATCAATCAAGGCTGCCAGTTGATCATCTATGTTCTCTGTGTCGTCCTCATCTGATGACGGGACGACCGGTTTGGCGCGGGTGTATTCTGGAAGACTTGAAAAACGCGTGGGTGGGGGTGGAGGCACTTCGTCAAATTTCTTGTCTGAGAAATCATCAGTTTCTTCAGTTTCTTCAGTTTCTTCTTGTGTCTGAAATGAAACGAGACAATATAATTATGTCAATTCTGTATGCTAAAAACACTCTGTTTTATTACTCAATACATAACTCTCTATGTGTGAAATAACTACAGATTTTCCTCTTGCACAGGCAACTATCACAGTCATAAGCTCACACCTTTTCTGGGAAATCATCAGTTTCTTCAGTTTCTTCTTGTGTCTGAAATGAAACGAGATAATATGTGTCAATTTTGTATGCTGAAGGTACTCTGTTTTATTACTCAAACCTAACACTCTATGTGTGATATAACTAAGAATTTTCCTCTTGCACAGGCAACTATCACAGTCATAAGCTCACACCAGGAATTAGTCATGAAACTGAAAATTCATGCACAGATTCTTAAAATGCAAACTAATATTTTATATCCAACAGTCGAGCTTGCACGAGCACACAGATAGACAGACAGATACATTGCTTACACAAATACACAGACAAGAAAGATAAGCCTACAAAATCTGAAGTACAAATATACTCACATAGACACACAATTGCTTTCGCAAGCAGCCACAGACACACATACAGACACACATTTCTTGCAAGAGCACACACACACACACACACACAAGCCAATGTATCAAAATAAGTCATGATTTAATAGTAGGAAGTGTTTTGGCCCTCCTCAGTATAACTAGTTAGTGAAATGAACTACGTAATCATGATAAGTGAAACTATTGTCGTTGTGTATGATGTTTTCAGGTGTGAAGTATACAGTAGAACCCCCTGTTTACGACTTTGGAAAAACCTTGAAAATTAGGTCGTAAAAAGGGGGGGTCTTAAAAGGGGGGTTTGAGTTTTTGGCCGTCGGTCATGAATTTGGTTGCAGTGTATGTACTGTCATGTTTACACACAAACACACCGTTGCAGTTTACTGTCATATCAACACACACACACACACACACACACACACACACACACACACACACACACACACACACACACACACATTACAGCAGAACAACTTGAACTCAAATTCTAAAGAAAATTTACTCATGGCGTAATGCTCGCTCCTCGCTGAGTGAAGCACATTTGACATTGTGGCGCAACCAGTAAAATCCGAATGTCCTAACTTGATAGAAAGCATAACGACTTTTCTCCCGAATCATCTTTCCGCTCATATGAATGATTCGTCGCCTTGCATCGCTAATCTTGACCACGATCGTTGAGGTCTTCATACAGGCTCCTCTCTTTGCGTACTTTCGCTTCACTATCCTTCTCACCATTTAGATAACACTGAGTCCTTATTATCCTTGACGACACACAGGATTTTCGTATTCCCGACTCCCAAGGAAGTCGCCGCGGATTGCCACTTCGCTCGATTAGCGATTACTTTATTAGCTCTCAACTCAAGAGTCGGCGCTTTTCTTTTTCTTTCGCGAATCTTCGTTTGTCAACAAGACAGTCGTCGTGACAAGATAGCGTGCAGAAAAAACCCAGATGTATCAGGATCTCGCGCGCGCTAACACTGAGTCCTTATTATCCTTGACGACACACAGGATTTTCGTATTCCCGACTCCCAAGGAAGTCGCCGCGGATTTCCACTTCGCTCGATTAGCGATTACTTTATTAGCTCTCAACTCAAGAGTCGGCGCTTTTCTTTTTCTTTCGCGAATCTTCGTTTGTCAACAGACAGTCGTCGTGACAAGATAGCGTGCAGAAAAAACCCAGATGTATCAGGATCTCGCGCGCGCCAGATTTCGTTTTTATTTCTTCTCGCGATAGTTGGAGGAGCGATATCCGCCATGTTGTGTTTTCGTCTGCTGGAAATATGCGCAAAAGTCGTAAATCATCCCAAAAAGCTCGGTCGTAAGTCGTGTTTTGGGTCATTATCCTTAACGATACACAGGATTTGCGTCTTCCTGATTCCTAAGGAAGTCGCCGCGGATTCTATCGTGCGCGAGATTTATTATTTTTTTCGTCTCGCGATAGTTCGAGGAGCAAGAGCCGCCATGTATTGTTTTCGTCTGCTCGACTACAAATGCGCGAAGTCGTAATTCATCCCCAAAAGATCGGTCGTTTTTTTTATTTACTATATTAGCATATATCATGATTGTATTGATTGTATTTATTGTTCAAAATGCCCCCATGGGTTATGGACAAATAAAACTTGAACTTGAACTTGACTTGACTTGGGCGAGTCGTTCACTGGGGGTTCATTATATAGTAGAATGCATCCGTGGTAGCAAAATCGGTCGTAAAAAGGGGGTGGTCGTAAACAGGGGGGTTGCTAAGGGGGAGTTCTACTGTACATGTGGCATGCACCACATAATGAATTTCTCATCCAAGATTTTTAATAAAATCAAAAATAATCTGTGTCTTAACCCCACCACCTCACCTAACCACAAAGGGTGCTTTGGTTTTTGGTATATCCACAAGTGGATGAAATACTACAAGTAGATAACATTGTTCATTGGCTCTATCGATGCCCATTTGTAACCACTTGCTTCCCTTTATATGATAAACCGTCCATAGATCGTTGTTGTCCCGAACTAACTCCTTAGTATGTCATCGAGTATAGAGGATTTTGGAATATCCTTTCATGCGCCTTTCGGCGATTGGTCAATGCATTTCGTATCAATAATGTCAGTCTCGCTTGAAATTATCGCTACTTGATATTGCTTTCCAAACTTATACGAAGTGACCGGGAGCGTAGGGTCAGTTACTGAACTAGCCCCGAACAGTGAGATATGGAGAACAACAAAGAGACTCGGAAACTCGAGTCACTGAGTCGTCTCCACGCTCGAGAACTCAAGTGCAGGGGTCGACACTAACTTATTTGGCCTGGGGCCACACTGGCCCCGGAGATGGAAATTGCTGGGGCGGAAAACAAAAATCTGGGGCCCACTCTTATTCATGCTAAGTATATATATTTGTCATCATTTTCACGAGTTTTCATTCACAAGCATCTGGGAAATAAATCTCATGTTCCCCAGGCAATAAATCCCCGGTTACCATAGTTGCAGGAAGCAGGTTATACATGGATAATAAAAAGCAAACCCAATAGAAACGCTCCGGGATTCTTCGGCTCTTTTCATTGGTGTTTCCCCAGACCTAAACAGACGACATGACACTGCTTTGCAAAGTTCCAAAAACGAACTGGCAAACTAGCAAAAGTAAACAAAAAACAAAACTACTTCATGAAAGGTCATACATTCATCAAAAACAAATGAAACCTAGCGATATGTTTTGTCTTCTTACAGAGTCATGGAGTGCAAGTATCTGTGTTTCGATACACAGACGTTCGGAAAAACACGAACGTCAAGTTCAAGTAAAACGACCCCTGACACACACATTTTGACCCGTGCACAAGACGTTGTATAAACGAAGCACAAATAAGAAACAATAATAAAAGCAAAGAAAATAGCAACAAGATATGCAAACATCTAACAAAGCCGAGCAAGCAGAATGACAGGTCTAATGAAAAACAAAGAGGTACTGAGTCGGAAACAAGATCCCGATTCTTTCCTTCGTTGCACGACGCAAATCTTCTGTGACCTTTGACCAAACGTAGCTTCCACATTCGATCACTCAGCTTAATATTTACAATAGAAAGCCGAGGGGGTGGAATACCGAGATGAACCTACAGAATTGTGCATCCTCAAACTTGACATATTCATCCCAACATTTAATTAACTCAAAAACACAGAAAATTGCTTTCACACGCCGGCTCATTCTGATAATCCTCGCTCCACGGCTATCGTTGATTGCCAGTGGTTATCAAACCGGGACTCGTGTGGTTATCAGCACGGAACCCGTGTTTCAAACCATGGCTCCCTGGGTTGATTGTGCACTTATTTTCTCACTACCAAAATGATGACAAAAACAATGTTTGGTGGTTTGTTGACAGACCAGCTTTTTTGTCAGTCCTCGGGGGGCATATCGACTTTTGTTTCATATTTATTGACCGCGGCCTTCGGCCTTGGTCAATAAATATGAAACAAAAAACGATATGCTCCCCCTCGGACCGACAAAAAAGCTGGTCTGTCAACAACCCATCAAACATCTTATAATACCTTCAGAATCCCCACTTTTTCCAAGTGGTTCTCAGCTATAAGATCTGCACGGGCGGCAATGCATTGTCTGTTTTTCTTCATCGTACTGAAGCCAGGGAAATTCTTTCAACCATTGGACATTGAAATTACGACAGCGCTTCGCGCTTTTGGCTGCATCGGTCTCCTTTTTACATTGAGTCAAGTTTTGACTAAATGTTTTAACGTAGAGGGGGAATCGAGACGAGGGTCGTGGTGTATGTGTGTGTGTCTGTCTGTGCGTGTGTGTGTGTAGAGCGATTCAGACCAAACTACTGGACCGATCTTTGTGAAATTTGACATGAGAGTTCCTGGGAATGATATCCCCGGATATTTTTTTATTTTTTTTGATAAATACCTTTGATGGCGTCATATCCGGCTTTTTGTAAAAGTTGAGGCGGCACTGTCACACCCTCATTTTTCAATCAAATTGATTGAAATTTTGGCCAAGCAATCTTCAACGAAGGCCGGACTTCGGTATTGCATTTCAGCTTGGTGGCTTAAAAATTAATTAATGACTTTGGTCATTACAAATCTGAAAATTGTAAAAAACGTTGTTGTTTTTTTTAAGGGGGGACAGGGTAGGCAAGCACTTTTTTTTTTTCTTTTTGAAACAGCTTGCTGCTTGTTTGATTTTTGCAAGCAGAATAACCTAATTAAGGGAAACCATTTTAAATTTTGAGTGAAAAGCAATTTTTTATGGCAATCCGTTTGTAAGGAAATTACGTTTTTTCCTGTTGATCTAAATAATGAATTATTTAACTAAATAATTCATTATATAGCTAAATAATTCATTATTTAACTAAATAATTCATTAATTACACAAAAGTAAAAAGTGTGATTGTTGTAATTAAAGAAATCTTTTATTTACTAAACAATTCATTATTTAATAAAAAAAAATCCATTATTTACTATATAATGCATTATATACTATAGAATGCATTGTATACTATAGAATGCATTGTATACTATAGAATGCATTCTATAATATAGAATGCATTCTATCATATAGAATGCATTCTATAATATAGAATGCATTCTATAATATAGAATGCATTGTATACTATAGAATGCATTCTATAATATAGAATGCATTCTATAATATAGAATGCATTCTATACTATAGAATGCATTCTATAATATAGAATGCATTCTATACTATAGAATGCATTCTATAATATAGAATGCATTCTATATTATAGAATAAATTCAAAAACGTTACGAAACTACTCTCTGTGTCTCTGTCTCTCTATGTGTCTCTCTATGTTTCTCTCTCTCTCTCTCTCCCTCTCTCTCTCTCTCTCTTTCTCTCTATTCAATTAAACTGTGTCAGTGTCTCTGTCTCTCTCTGTCTCTGTCTGTCTCTCTCTGTCTCTGTCTCTGTCTGTCTGTCTGTCTCTCTCCCTCTCTCTCTCTCCGTTTCTCTCTCTCTGTTTCTGTCTCTCTCGGCTCTCTCTCTCTCTCTCTGTGTCTCTGTGTCTCTCTCTCTCTCCCTCTCTCTCTCTCTCTCTCTCCGTTTCTCTCTCTCTGTTTCTGTCTCTGTCTGTCTGTGTGTCTCTCTCTCTGTCTCTCTGTGTCTCTGTCTCTCTCTGTTTCTCTCTCCCTCTCTCTCGCTCTCTTCCTCTCTCTCTCTCTCTCTCCCTCTCTCTCTCTCCCTCTCCCTCTCCCTCTCTCTCTTCCTCTCTCTCCCTCTCTCTCTCTCTGTTACTGTATTGTATACTATAGAATGCATTGTATACTATAGAATGCATTCTATAATATAGAATGCATTCTATAATATAGAATGCATTCTATACTATAGAATGCATTCTATAATATAGAATGCATTCTATACTATACAATGCATTCTATAGTATATAATGCATTATATATAGTAAATAATGGATTTTTTTTATTACATAATGAATTGTTTAGTAAATAAAAGATTTCTTTAATTACAACAATCACACTTTTTACTTTTGTGTAAATAATGAATTATTTAGTTAAATAATGAATTATTTAGCTATATAATGAATTATTTAGTTAAATAATTCATTATTTAGATCAACAGGAAAAAACGTAATTTCTTTACAAACGGATTGCCATAATTTTTGGGGGTTTTATTCACCAAAATGTTAGAAAAACGTTATAAAATGTGCTTTTTTTAAAATGTTGCAGTTTGTGAACCAGTGCATGTTTTTATCCAATTTTTCTTCTTTGCAGCAATATGTGTGTGTTTAATAATTCTGTGTATCGAAAAGCATTTCTAAGCAATATATTATTTTAATTTAGCATTTTCAGTTACCGGTTCAGTTCTGATAAGAAAAATACATGAAATCCTAACTGTCAGACTCATAAAAACCCAACCAATGCACTGAACTCTTATTCCATACACAGAACTGATGCTGTACAACTCATAAACAACATATACAAAAACTGAACAAATCCATCAAGCCTTTCAAAAGTTGCAACATTTTAATTGTAGCGTTTTGTCTGAAAATTACATTCAGAGAAAACAGCATTTTAAAGATTTGAACCAGTACATAAAAAAACCAGTAGCACAGTGCACCCTGAATTCATATGTTTTTATCAGAATGACCACTTTACTATGTAGGGAAAAGGATTTGACAATCAAATTATCAGGATTTTTTTTATATACATCATATGAAAACAGCCATCTTTGTTTGTACCGATATGAAAACATGAATCAGAACCAAACTGTCAGACTCATAAAAACCCAACCAATGCACTTAACTCTTATTCCATACACAAAACTGACGCTTTACAAATCATAAACAACATAAACAAAAATGAAACAAATCCATCAAGCCATTCAAAAGTTGCAACATTTTAATTACAGATGTTTGTCTGAAAATTACATTCAGAGAAAACAGCATTTGAAAGATTCCAACCAGTACCTCAAACTAGTAGCACAGTGCAGCCTGAATTGATATGTTTTTATAAGAATAACCACTTTACTATGATGGGGAAATGATTTGACGATCAAATTATCCAGACTTTTTTAAAAAATCATTTGAAAACTCATCTATGTTAGTGCAGATATGAATCAAAACGAAACTGTCGGACTCATAAAAACACAAGGAATCCACTGTATTCTTATTCCATGCACAGAAATGGTGCTTCACAAATCATAAACAACATATACAAAATTGGAACAAATCCATCTTGCCATTCAAAAGTTACAACATTTTAATTACCACATTTTGTCTCAAATTACATGTAGAGAAAACAGCATGTAAAAGAGTCTCACTAGTACCCCGGTAAACTAGTACCACAGTAGAGCTTGAATTAATGGGGTGGGTTTTTTTTAACCAGAATAACACTTTAACTATGAAGGGGAAATGATTTGAT
This sequence comes from Littorina saxatilis, assembly GCF_037325665.1. NCBI lineage: Eukaryota > Metazoa > Mollusca > Gastropoda > Littorinimorpha > Littorinidae > Littorina > Littorina saxatilis. The sequence continues at coordinate 30,366,193 of NC_090245.1, read as the reverse complement.
AATCAAATTATCAGATTTTTTTGATTTAAAAAAAAATCATATGAAAACATTAAAAAAGTCAATTATCTGTGTTTGTGCTGATATGAAAATATTGATCAGAACCAAACTGTCAGACTCATAAAAACCCAACGGATGCACTGATTTCTTATTCCATTGCATAGAAATGATGCTTCACAAATCATCAACAACATTACATAATTATATATACACAAATGGAACAAAGCTATCAAGCCATTCAAAAGTTGCAACATTTTAATTACAGTATTTCTGTGCTCAATCCTAACACTGCAGCAAATTTCTGTAAAGCTGAATGTCCCTTTCCATGTACCAACATGGTCATACGCGGATTATTTAAAATGCAACTTTACCACCCGAAGCGTTGCAAACACCGGGAGAAGAGTAAACAACTGCAGACTTGAATGGACACTCATATGCACTCCAGATGCAGGGCCTGTGCAAATCCTTGGGCTGATGCATCACCTTCTTTCATAATCAGACTGCTATCAGACAAGCATTCAGTACAGGATATAAACCTTTCAGCAATATTTTGAGCTGATCAATGTTGACAAAAGCCCAACACATGTCAGCGGAGTGACGTTGCACAGTACCAGTATCCATATCTGCTTGTGATGGGTCAGAAGATGGCAAAGTATCTGTATCTTCTTATGGTTGGTCAGAAGATGGCAAAGCTGATGTTTCTGCTGTGGAAGAGGGTAGTTCCGGTTTAGCAAACTTTTCCATCAGGTCAATCTTTCTCCTCGCTGCCACCACAGGAGGACTGGCTCTCCCCTTGCTCCAACCTAATAAATACACAAACACTGATTTAATATTTGATACAACTGTCCATGGTTTTTGTTTGTAATAAGCTGCAAATTTTAAGACTCAATATAAACGTCAACAAGTGCTTGTACTTTATTTTGCAAATGACCATGTTACATGGGGTGTACCTCAACTTTTTGGCTAGGCTGGTAAATCAGAAATCCCAATCAGCCCCCAACCACTGAACCAGGCGGGTTTTCTTACAACCACCTCAGCGGCTCGTACCCACATATGTCGGTTGACGAACACACACACACACACACACACACACAAAAGACATTCATTAATTGGCCCCTATCACAAAATGTACATGTCAAGTTTACTATGGGATTTGAGTAACCACACAATCACATACACACAAACTAGCTGAATTATTTTCTTTCTTTCTTTCTTTCTTTTCATATTTTTCTTTTAAAATTAATTTATTTCATCACACTTGCTATGTATTTGCTTGTTTCTTGTCTGTTGTCTGTTTTGTGTGTGTGTGTGTGTGTGTTCTGTGTGTGTGTATACATTTTCAGATTTCCTAAACCTAGCACTGTTTGCAGGTGATCTTTATGCTTTTGATTCATGAGTTGCATCCCCAGTCCTTTAGTTTAACTCTTTTTTTTTTCTTTGGTGAAGTAAATTGGATCTATTTTTTTTATTCCTTAGTTAATGGAAAAGATTTGACAACAATATTGCTGTCAATGATAGGTTGGTCAGCCATGCTGGTGTAAACCAATCCTTTAGAATTAGAGAACGCTCTCTAGTAGGGTACTTATTTTCCTACGGTCAATGACCAGAAACAGAAACTGTGTCAGTCGTACATCGCTCAGATGCTGCTTCTCAGTTTGACCCCAGACAAAGAATACTGATGACATGTTACACCATAGTAAGCTCTCAAGGGCTGGCCAGCGAAGAACAATAAAATAGGGGTTGTGAAGACGATATCACAGAGATGATCGAGGGAGGGAGAGGGGGGGGGGGGGTGTGCGGCGGCGGCGGCGGCATGGTCAGTAAATTGGATCAAGAAACCCGCAAAATACTTCAGACACAAACTGTTTATCATTTACCTGCAAACCCTAACACATTCTTACAACAACAACAACATAACGATGTGCAATATATCACGTTGTCAAACAAACAAGATCGAAAAGAGAAAGAAGCAAAACCCACCTCGTCGAGTCAAGAATCTTAGAATGTCGTCTGCTTAAATACGATCATGTTGGTTCATTTCGGAGTGTTGTTACTTCCTTCTACTGTTCGCTGCTGCTGGTTCATCTTTCTCTGATATTTCTTGCCACTATGCCGAACATTTCCAATGTTAGGGTTGTTCTCCGCAGCTCAAAACTTTGAAAAATGCTGCTGAATCGGTGAAAACGTCATGGATTTGTTGACACCGGGGGACTGATAAGTTGTCTACTGCGCTTGCGCCAAATGCCTTTGACCTACATATATTTGCATATATTAATTCCGGGGTTTCGGTTGGAACGGATTCTCTCTCTTTGTGCCTATGTCAACGGAAATTCCCCAACGGTGATGACGTCATCTTGAAGAACGGAAATTTCCACACAGTTTGAACAGCGAAGGGTCATGTCATGTGCGCACATTTACCAGCACGGAGTATCCAAAGTTGACCATTTTTTCGATTTTTTTGATAAAACACAGACAAAAACAACAAAACATCGGTTTGAAAATGGTTTTATTTACATGAATACATGTCTAAAATGACAAAAGCAGATTATTGAATGCATTCCAGGATGTTCAAAGGTGTGAAAAATGCAACAACCCCAAAAAGGTGTATGAGACCAAAAATAACTCATTTTGCCTATCCGGTCTGCCCTTAAACGATCCAAATTTACGTTCATCTTATTCTTCATCACTTTCTGATTCCAAAAACATATAAATATGTTATATTCGGATTAAAAACAAGCTCTCAAAATTAAAAATATAAAAATTATTATTAAAATAAAATTTCCGAAATCGATTTAAAAACAATTTCATCTTATTCCTTGTGGGTTCCTGATTCCAAAAACATATAGATGTGATATGTTTGGATTAAAAACACGCTCAGAAAGTTAAAAAGAATAGAGATAAAGAAAAGTGTGCTATCCTTCTCAGCGCAACTACTACCTCGCTCTTCTTGTCAATTTCACTGCCTTTGGACTGACGATGCTACGAGTATACGCTCTTGCTGTAAAAATGCAGTGAGTTCAGTTTCATTCTGTTAGTTCGACAGCTTGACTAAATGTTGTAATTTCGCCTTGCGCGACTTGTTTCGTTTCTCTCCACTCTGTTCTTCATCTTCATTTCCATGTCTTTTTACACCAGGGATGTGTCGCCACATTTTGCGTTTGGCATTTGAAGGCGATACTTATCTCTCACGCTAAAGAGTTATTTCCCTTGCGGCATTGTCCTTCGACGATGTCAATGTGTGTTTTTTCTTGACTGCGGCATTGATCGTAACGCAAATTTCAGTGGCGACTTTGACTGGCGATTTTTAGTGATTGGCTCTGGCATTAGAATTTTCGGTTTGTCATTGTTGGAATTTATCCTGGGGCGGAGTGGGCCCCAAGCTTCGGCAATGTTTGAGGCGGAACACAAAACTCTGGGGCGTTCCGCCCCCCGCCCCCGCTAGTGTCAAACCCTGAAGTGTAATATTTGAAGTTAAAATCTCCCTCGACTACAGTGCGACAAAATAGCTCAGTCGGTAGAGTGCCCGATTGAGAGTGCGCTAGTCCTTACTTTTGTGGTCCCGGGTTCGATTCACTTTGACGGCAATTTTATTTATATTTTTTTTCTGAACTCATAATAATTATTCTTGTATTTTATTCATTTGCTTCATTCCAAACGGTCTATATACTTGTATTTTTTTATTTTGATTTATCCCAACAATTTTGAGTCGTGTATTGAAAATCGAATATAGTGCATGAGTGCCATTGAACAGCTTTCCCACGATCCCGTATTCTATTTAGTAATGGATATTCCCAAGGAAAGGTCAAAGGGCATATGTATCATCGTGTGTCGACTGCTGGTAATAGTACTTAGCTGCTTCTATTATGATAGGCTTCTGGTATATCATATTGCTTACCGTGATGTTGGAGTTGGCATCCTGACCAAGCAACGCCCGACCCCCCTGTATGACGGCGAGATACGAGAAACGCAGCTGGTCTGGCGTCTGAATGAGGCCCATGCGGTATGATCGCATTGAGATCAGGATCTGACGCATATCTATGCAGGACATTGCTTTGTGCTTTTCAATCTGAAAGCATACAACATACATATGTATCATGTTTAGAGTGTGTTTCATATGATACATTCACCTATGTTTTGCCTTTGAGACAAAAAGCTGTAGCTATGGTTCTACACAAACTTTTTTAGCTAAGACATGAAATACAAAAGTCAAAGATTTTATGAAAATATTGTGCCGAACCAATAACTGAATAAGGTCTATAGAGTTTCAAGTCACAAAATGTTAATCGGACCACAGCTAAGAAATATTCGGCACACGCACAGCCTCTTCTTTTCTGCAAATCAAGCACAGAAACGTCTTACTTTACTCCAACCATACATACACAGTTAAAACCAGGCAAAAGAAATGATGTACAATACAATTATACCACAATACATTTTTTAATCACTGTTCCTGCTAAAAGGCAATGTGCATTATTCTACAGGAAACGTTGTTCACCATTCAGCCCTACCAGTTGTGACAGTTTGAATCGATGTTATATTTCTGTATCAGAATACAACCTTTGCTTCTCTTTACACTTAGTTTGAATGATAGCTTAAAACGTTTAACACATATCTTTAAAAGTTTTCTTCCAGATTTGTAGATGATACTGTTTCTTTCTAACACCACTGGTTTCAACCCTGGAGCATTACTGAAGCAAGAGAATTAATCCACCACTCACCAAAACTAAACATGAGTCTACAAGGCAGAAGGTTCCGGAGCGGCCGATGCCAGCAGAGCAGTGAATGATGGCCGGACCTACGTCGGAATCTAGAGAGCCAGCTTCTCGCACCACTTTGAGGAAGTTAAGGAAGGCGGTGGGGGAGGTGGGAACACCAAAGTCAGGCCACGTCGTGTACTGGAAATGCAACACCTCTCGCTTGTCCCCTGTCTGCAAATCAAACAGACCAACAAATTAATTCAATGTCAAAAAATAAAATATATATATAAAAAATACAGGTAAGTTTGTGAAACATTTAAGGATAGATAAAACTTCAACCCAACTTAAATAGACCATGATTTTGTATTCTTAACTTTGAAATGTAGCAATAGCAGTTGATTTCTTTCAAATTTCTAAAATTTCAGTCAAATTTTAAACCCTCCCAAACTTCAAGGAGAAAAATCCCCCAACACAGAAAGTTTACAGAAATAACCAAACTTACACAGAGTGCGGTTACAATCAACAAATGAAACCACACAAAAAAACATCTTGTGCAAATCTTAAAATAGTTCAACTTCAAGCACTCTATGCACAAAAATGCAAACAAATCTGTTGTAGCTCACAGCCATGTCTTCCAACTCCAGCCATCGCATTGTGTAATGCTTGCAGTCCTGTTCACCCTGATTCGTTACTCTCAAGCTGACATCTTCGAAAATCATATCATCTTCACCACCCTCGCGAATACCAGGAGGCCAGTACTGGGCACATTTGAGCTGAAACAAACAAGGTTGATCAGTGAAAAAATCTTCTCCTCAACACAATATTTTGGAATTTGACTGTGTGTTAGTGTGTGTGTTAGTTAATGTTAGTGTGTGTGTGTGTGGGCACTCGTTTGTTGCTGATTTCTCATCCATAGTTGATTCTGCAATGGCGTTCCAAATGCCAATAAAGTTAGTTCATGCTTTTGCAAACTTTAGGATAAGCTCTTTCTCTTTGTCACAGGGTACAAAAATTGCAATTCATTGATGTGATTGCACTGTAAACAATGTGATGTTATTGGGGTTTTTTTCCCCAATGATTGTACAGCACTTTGAGCACGGTTTAACCCTCGATATACGTGCTTCATGAATATTATTATTATTATGCATTATTATTATTAAAAGATTTACACACACCCATCAGCAAATTTCCAGAAGTTACAAAATGCTTCACAATTACAGTGTCTGAGGAAATAAGTGTAACACTACAGCACTACAACATCATTATTTTTCTTTTCTTCTATTCTTAACAAAGCAATCTTAGCTTATGAGGTCATATAACATGGCATTGCAATCTCTGCTCAGTTCACGGTGAATCAAAAAACAAGAACGGTTAGTCACAGCAATGTTTAATTCTTACACACAAATAAAAAAATTCACAAGAACACCAACCTAATGGTCGATACAGTGGACAAACCAACAATTAATATGAGATGAACGTAACTTATCTGATGTTTTATGTCCAATCTATGTCAAGGCGGAGCGATCCCCCCAACAAAATTTGACTAACAATTCTTGTTTTAAGCGCACAACAAACAAAAGCTGGGTCGATATATCTGTGAACGTAACGTTTTGACAATAATGAAACGTTCGAACAACATACCTTTCTTATTTTTTTATTCTGAATTTTGGAACGTTGACAGCTAGTGTATTTGTTTTTGGATTTCTAACCATTCTCGTTTTTGTGATTCTGAAATTTGGAACGTTAACAATAACAGTATATCTGTTTTTGTATTTCAGTGTACTGTGTTTGAAAGAAAGCATCCAATTTTCTTGTTAAGAAACAGACTGATGCCACATTTCTTATTCTTTCATAAGAGAAGCCTTACCGTTCCTTTCTCGATGATTCTGTTCAGCATAACAACAGCTTTTGTTCTTTGCTGCCAGACCATCAGCCAGAAATCTCCGCATGTGTTGTCAAGTGGCCCCTGCAAATTGCAAATCATTCATTAGCAATAATCACTTTTGAAAATGTGTGACCTGTGTTCATCACATGCTTGTCACACCATCAAATAACACAGGTACTTTACTAAAACTTCCTGGCTATTGCAAAAAAAGAAGGAAGTTAAGGTGGTATGGCCACTAACACAGGAATGTTGTTTGGTGTTGGAAAAATCGCCCAAATAGTTGCCACTATTATGAGTTTGACACATCTTTTCACAAAATGTTACACTGTGGGAAAGGTTGTGCCAAAAGACTTACATAAGACATAAGACATAAGACTTTATTTCAACCATGTGCAGTACACTAGGGACATGTTTTGGCCAGAGTACAATCAATCAATCCATACACGCCCTTCCAAACATCGCTTGCAATCTCAGTCACACACACGCTCACGCACGCCCGCATACATTCCCCACACAGAACCCACAACAGCACACACGCACAAGCATGCTCCTCCTTAACAAAACGTGTTTAACCATCAATTGTACATATGCGTAAAATAAACAGTATAGAAGTATCAGTAAGAATTATATATATATGTATCAGACATCAGTTATGACGACAATAACTAAAATCACAAATCCTTAATAATTTTAAAACCAAAACATTTCTAACATTTCTAAAAAAAAACTTGTAGTTGTATGACTTTTTCGACAAATTTGCTGATGAAAATAAATCCAAGAAAGATCCCTGTAGCGTTATTACCGTATTTGACGGACTACAAGCCGCGACTTTTTAAAAAAAAAATCGCATTGCGGCTTATAAAAAGATGCGGCTAAAACGTTACCTAAACTTGAATAGCATTCACCTAATGGAAGTCGCCGCGGATTTTCATTTCGCTCGATTAGCGATTACCGGTACTTTATTATAAGCTCTCTACTCAAGACTCGGCGCTTTTCTCTTTCTTTCGCGAATCTTCGTTTGTCAACAAGTCGTCGTGACAAGAGAGCGTACAGAGAAACACCGGATGTATCAGGATCTCGCGCGCGCGAGATTTCGTTTTTTTGTGTCTCGCGATAGTTGGAGGAGCGAGAGCCGCCATGTTGTGTTTTTGTCTGCTCGAAATGTGCGCAAAAGTCGTAAATCATCCCAAAAAAGCTTATTCCGGGCGGGACTACATGTGTGTGTTGGTTACAAATTGTGTGTGTGATATTTTTCTTCAAACTTTTTCACTTTTCTTCTTTGTTTCACTTGTTTATTCTCGGAGCCGATTTCGCCAAATACCGTACTTTCGTTTGCCTGGTTGTTTTGATTGATTGACACGATCTGATTATATTTTTTTCGACGGCGGCCAATATAGTGACGCGGCCTATACGTGGCTCATCCCAAATTTTTGGTTAAAAGTCGGGGGTGCGGCTTATAAAACGGTGCGTCTTGTAATCCGTCAAATACGGTACATGTAACAAGGTCCACTTGCCAGGCTGTAAACAGCCTCTTGGGAACTCTGGAGGGAACGAAACAGGAAAACAGACAAAGAAAATGTTGGACAGACAACAAAAAGAACTGGAATGTGAAACCATTTGCACAGATCCAGGCTTCAGCAACACAAATGTGAAATGTGGAAGTAACTCATGTTTGAACCCTCAGCGTGAGGATTGCTCGACTCCACAAGGAATACCAGGTCAAGTCAAGTCATCATCGAACATCATAATGTTGATGCAAATAGTCACACGAACAGCAGTATCTCATTGTTAAATTATAATCAGTAAACATTCTTTCTTTGCATTTCATTTTGTTGTTGGCTACAGAAATAAAGAAAGCAATACATGTACAACATAACACTGCATTTTTGTTAACTTTGTAGAATCAGGGAGATCCAGGTCAGCAAGCACACAGACAGTGACAGAACTTCCCACAGACTTCAACAATACATGTATCACTACAGTGCGTCAGCTTGGACTTGGTCAGCAAGCACACAGACAGTGACAGAACTTCCCACAGACTTTGTGCATGCCGATGTGGCATGCATTCACCTACTTTTTGTTGAGTCACTTGAGAAAATGTGACTCTATGTAATCGGTCAGTGTTAGTCTGTCCGGCCGGCCGGCCGTCCGGCCGGCCGTCTGGCCGGCCGTCCGTAGACACCACCTTAACGTTGGACTTTTCTCGGAAACTATCAAAGCGATCGGGCTCATATTTTGTTTAGTCGTGACCTCCAATGACCTCTACACTTTAACGATGGTTTCGTTGACCTTTGACCTTTTTCAAGGTCACAGGTCAGCGTCAAAGGAAAAATTAGACATTTTATATCTTTGACAAAGTTCATCGGATGTGATTGAAACTTTGTAGGATTATTCTTTACATCAAAGTATTTACATCTGTAGCCTTTTACGAACGTTATCAGAAAAACAAGGGAGATAACTAGCCTTTTCTGTTCGGCAACACACAACTTAACGTTGGGCTTTTCTCGGAAACTATAAAAGTGACCGGGCTCAAATTTTATGTGAACGTGACTCCCAGTGACCTCTACACTTTGACGTCTGCTTTGGTGACCTTTGACCTTTTTCAAGGTCACAGGTATGTCTTGAAGGAAAAAAAATTGAAATATCATATCTCTGAAACTATTCATCGGATTTGATTCAAACTTTATAGGATTATTCTTTACATCAAATTATTTACATCTGTATTGTGTTGTGAATAGCAATTTCTTCCTGTCCATCTGATGCCTCATATAATATTCAGAACTGCGAAAGTGACTCGATCGAGCGTTTGCTCTTCTTGTTGTAATTACGTTTGCTCAAGCCATTGCACGATGTAAAAAGAAGTAGACCGTGTTTTTATTGTAGCACCTTGTTGTGACCCGTTTTGTGGAGCGTTAATATTTTTACGTGAGATTCACGTGCTCCTTGTTCAGTTGTTGTGACCTGGTTTTGGTCGGAGCGTCACAAACTGCGTCGTTTAGTCTTAGAACACCGTGAGATTCACGTGCTATTTTCCGTGTTTTGATTTTGAGGTGAGCCCTGCGAATCTGCGTTGCAAGTTTTAGAATACGTGTGACTCACGTGTTTTTAGCTTTGTGATGTCAGCTAGTTCCTTGGTCTTCTTTCTGTTAAATATACCGTTTTAAGTTTTGAGCATGCACGGAGTGCGTGATCGGTTACTGATTGGTTGTAAAATAGTAGTTTCACCCGATTCTGTCTTAGGAATGTTGTTGGTTGGTCAATCCGGTGACCTTTGACTTTTGAATAACTATTCCATGTTAGGTTTTTGTTTCCATAAATACCACTGCTTGACTCCTGTCTCGTCAGTCGATCTGAGGGTGTTAGGAAGCGTTTGGTTTTGATCTGTAAACGTATGAAGGTTAGCAAGTGAACCAACGGAGTGTTTCTTATGTTTTAACGTCAACGTAATGTTCTTGGAGACAGTTGTTTCTCTAGTGTGAATCGTTTTGTGCCCTTCGTTTGTGAGGCAACACGTTTTGGTACTGCTGGTCAACCCACACAGCGCATAAGGTAATTTTGTTGTTACTTGTTTGTGTTGTGTTTTGGTCGCCATTTTGTAAAATACTTTGTGAGTTGTTTTATGTATAACGTGAGTTGAAAGTCTGACTTGTTGTAGTGTTTCTTTATTGTGTGTTCAACTGTTCTAGTGTTGTGAACGTACAGCAATGTTTTGTAGACGCTAGAAAGTCGCTAATGTTTATAATGATAAACTTGTGTTTTCTGTGGTTAACGAAGTTCGAAGTGAAACGTTTTCTCTGACTTTTTCAGCCTTACGTTAAAAGAATTTAGGTAAAAGAGCTTGCGGTCTGTGGTGATCGTTTTGTAAACGGGCTTATTTCTTGTAGCGTTAGTGAGGGAAAGTGGATGAGTAAATATCTTGTTTGTGACTTTGATTAACGCAGGAACGTTGTCGTTAGACTTTTTTGGTATGACAGTTTGCTTTGTATTCCTGGCCTGATGAGTCAACTTTTTGTATTGTTCTGAAAGTAGCCAGTTCGGATTTAAACGTATGTATGCTAAGTTTCTTGAGTATTCTTAGTGCTTATGGTATTGTTGAACGTACGGAACGTAATTCTTTATTGTTGTTGAACGTACAGAACGTAACTCTTTATTGTTGTTGAAGGACTAACCAACGAGTGTTTGGTATTTGTAACTTTCTTGTCTGTTTGTCTTCGCCTGTCTTGTGATTGTTTATTTTTCTTGTTTTTACTTCTCGTGTCTTGTTAATGCATTTAATACCTTTTGCCATGTCTAATAATTTGTTTTCTTTTCTCTTTTTCTTTCTGTTCATAAGTTTTTTACCGCAATACGTGGTACTGTAACTATATATATATACATTACTGATCCCTAGTGTCAGATGTACAATAATAAACCAGTACTTTTGCGCGTTATCGCTTGTAACCTGTGTTTGTCATTTCGTATGAACAATATGTAGTACCAGCCTCGCTCACGAAGGCGCGCACAGACTTCAACAATACATGTATCACTACAGGGCATCAGCTTTCAGTTTCACACCTGTGTTAAGATATATTTCCTTCCTGCTTCTGGTACTTCCACCAAGCTGGCGTTGATATAGTCGTCGTCTGCCTCCTCTTTCTGTAACACCACTCGGCTGTGATCATCTGAAACAGTCACAGACATGTATGCGCGTCAGAAACAGGGATCGCGTTCATTGTCTGTGTTAGTATAAGGCATACAAAAATTGTGTGGTTACGGTTATCCGACCTATTATTTTCCTGCCCACCCAAAAACATTTTTTCCGAGGAATTTTTACACACTTTACTTTCTTTATTTTGTGTTTAACGTCGTTTTCAACCATTCAAGGTTATATCGCGACGGATTTTTACACACACATTCTACAGAGGAAAAATGAACTGGTCACAGTCTTACTTTTCTGAGCGCTCACACACAAAAATGTTGTTAAGTTACCGACTTTCTTTCTTTATTTGGTGTTTAACGTCGTTTTCAACCACGAAGGTTATATCGCGACGGAAGTTACTGACTAACCTACCCTTTTTTTCTTGACAATGTTACCTTAACACTCACTATTACTTTTCTTATAGAAATTCCTTTGCGCAAAGGAACTTGCCAGAGGATAAAACCATTCAAAAATTGTTAACCCGAATGGCTTTCCACCAGGATCACTTGGATTAATAAAAAATAAAAAAAAATTTAAAAATTTTTTTTATTTTACACAATTAAAATAATTATTACAGTAAAATAAAACATTAAAACGTTCATAATAAACAAAAGTAAACAAGAATTTAAAAAAAAAAAAAAAAAGACCGCCCATGCCGGGAATCGAACCCGGATCTCTTTGGCCATAGTCGGAAACGCTTTCCTCCAAGCCAACAAATCTGATAATCGCCAGTGAACTCAAATGCCTATAGTCCTCGCGCAGTGGTACACGCACGCAAAGCACTCAAAGCCTGGTGTGGTGTCGCTGGCTGGGCGGTTTATCAGCCGAACGGCTGTTCTATCCCACCGCGAATCGCGCCTGCCGTTAAGAGTGGCTTTTGTGATTTATTTCGCATTTAGGTCCCAGGTAACATGAAGTTTTAATACGATCAATCGGACCTATTATCAAGTTAGTGTATCAACTTTTGAAAGAACTGCGCCCAGTAGTTTCCCAGCAATAAGCCGTTAAGTCGAGACAGACACACACACACACACACACAATTAAAGTCTGTTGGACCCTAGTACTTTGTACTCGGGGACAAATGTTTACTGCATTAAAGGAAAATCGCCATGCAAACAAAGCAAACACAGAAAATAACAGTCACCTCCCTTGTACTACACATCTTTACTTGTAGCTTATGATTTTATCATTGCAGGTGGTATATTCTCAAATAATTGTTGAACCATAGCTTGAACCAAATGAGAAACAAGTTTCAAGTAAGTTTGTTTCAATTCAACACCTTCAAAAGGGCTAACTGCTCAGGTTATAAAAGAACTAGAAGGTTTAGACAAAAACAGAAACCACCAGAGTTATATCCCTTGCTAATGCTATACACAGTCTTCTGATGCTGCTTTTCAATTCATCATTTCAGGAGTTATATTCTAAAATTATTGTTGAATCATAGCTTGAATTAAAAGAGAAATATGTTTAAATTAAGCGTGTTTCACTTGCAAACTTTCTAAAGGACTCAATGTATCAGAATGTAAATACCACCAGTTCACAGATTAGGAATACCATTTTTTTTCTACCACACCACTAAAGGTCTCTGAATCCCTGCAAGTGGGGCATATAAAGTTGTGGGTGAGCAGAACACCACCCGGGGGCCCGGGTAGCACCCGGGGGCCCAGGTAGCTCAGGTGGTAGAGCACTGGACTTGTGATCGAAAGGTCGCTGGTTCGAATCCGCCGGGACGGACACAGGTCTGAGGTCAACCTTATGTGCAGACCCCGAGACGTTATCCATCTCCCACCCCCGTGTCACCACAGTTGCACGCAAAAGACCTCGGTCAGTCATTCTGCCATAAGTGCATGCAGATGGCTGATACCACATAAACACGCATACACTTGTGTATCTCATCTAAAGTCGGGTTAACCTCTTCACTGCCACAGGGCAAAATTTCGCTTTCTTCGGTAGGTTCACTAATCTGTTCACTGCTCGATCATTTATTGAGATATATCTCTTAGATCTTTGGCATGTGTTTTGCTTATACCCTTGGCTATTATAGGATGACATGATCATTGGACTTTGTTTGTGATTGTTATAGTAAAAATTGATATAATGACCATTTTCGTCAAAAATTACAGTTTCCGGACTTACACACACACAGTGACACACATTGCAGCACGTAAAACCACACAAAACACTGCTAAAACTGGTGTCAAACATCAGGTACTCACATTACAGCCCATAAAAGTATTCTTCTGTGTGGTAATCCATAAATCACTTCTTGTAGAGCTTCCAGAACACTGTATCGCTTGAAAACAGGTCTACGAGTTGAGGTCCGACTTCAGCCACCATTGTGAATGGCGAGAATGCTAACACAGTTTTCAACACGTGGTAGAACGTGGTAGCAACTTTAGTAACTTATCCGAACGGTCTATGGGAAAGAACTGTGTTTAGAACCCCTACAAGTACTTGGACAGTGGTTACCTCCCATTTAGTTTTCAGAAATGTCCTGAAATGTTGGTGACACAAATCGTACGTATGAGATACGGTTATGGGCGTACGACAAACCAAAAATGACCACGTATTACATACGGGGTGGGCAGTGAAGGGGTTAAAACCCGGGAACATGCCCCTAATGGCTAAAAAATTGCCGTGAGGGCGTAAAACTTGAATTTCATGCGCACGATAAAGATCCCACGGTCACAGCTAAAGCCTCAGGCCTTGGAAACACGAATACATGCATGCAAAAATATGAAGCCCGGGTGTCCGTTCGGCCAACAGCCAATAAAGTAACCATTTCAGCACTGACCCAAGACGACCCAACCCGGTCTCTTGCCCATTTCAGTTCTCCTCTAGCAGCCGGCAGCCAGCTGTCTACATCCGTTGTATGTCACGGTTTCTACACATGCGCTCAGCTCTTATTGTTAATTTGCATCGGATTAAAGAACTATGGACCAGAAAAGTTTTGAATCGAAGGATGTTTCGCTCTGGCCGGCGTATTAACAGTCGCGCATGCACACTGAGCCCCCACAGTCACGAGGCACATGAAAATTAGTAATCAATGCGTGAAAAATTACTAATGTTTAGTTTTGGCACAAGTAAGCCGTCAGGAAGCAAGCAAAAACTGAAAATTAGACATTAAGTGATTCACACTTGAAAATGAGTTATTAACACGTGAAAATTAATAATTAACACATGAAAATTAGTAATTTTCACGTCATAATTGTAATTTTCTTGTGAAAATTAGTAACTTTCACGGGTTAATTACTAATTTTTAGTTTTGGCGCTTAAGTAAGCCCTCATAACATTTGCCAGGATGACATGACATAGCTGCTCCCTACATGTCACTCAATTTGGTCAATTTAGAAATGGTGAAAGGTAGTTGACCTTCTGTACACAGAACAGAATGTAAACAACAGCTGCCAGGGATTAACACACACAAAAAGGTAAAAAGAGAAATTCAAGTTTTACGCCCTCACGGCAAAGCCATTTGGGATATGTTCTCGGTTTTTAACCCGACTTTAGATGAGATACACAGGTGTATGCGTGTTTAGGTGGTAACAGTCATCTGCACTTATGGCAGAATGACCGAGGTCTTTTTCGTGCCACTGTGGTGACATGGGGGAGGGAGATGGACGGAAATCCGTCAGGGACGGAAGAAATCCCACCCCTGCTATTCCTTTTCAATTTTTTTTTGAGACCCAGTTTTGATGGTCTTTAAACTAAAGGGGGGGGGGGGGGTTCCACTGTATGTGGTATACAGGTAGTACTAGTAGTGGCAAATCTTTTATTGACAAACTGTCAGGCTTATTCACGCAGCACTCACATGGACTGACGTCTCTGTATCTGTTCTTCTGTCTGTTGTGAGGGCTTCGAGCTTGTCCCACGGAAAATACATCCTCCATTGTGGCGAGGGAGGATTCATTCTTGACTCTCTGCAAAACACAACAAAGCATGATTTGAAACACCACCGCAAGCCAGTCACTAATTCTTGAATTCCAGACAGATTCTCAGATAACTCAAAACATGATGATCATCCTGACATCCAGCATTAAGTTTTGATTTCAGTCAGTTGAACATTAATCACAGCCTCCCCAAGCAAAGTTCAAGTCATGGAATGACCACATAAAGATGCACTGCAGCTCTTATGTAGCACTACTGTTTTTGTTTGGAATACTTTTATTCCTTTTTTGCGTGTAGTTGTACTTAACCGTTTCCTGTTTGCTTACAGCACTATCGTTTTCTGTTTGCTTACAGCACTATCATGTCCCCTTTGTTTGAGGCACTACCATTTCCTTTTTGTTGGTAGAACTGTCAATCATTTGTTTTTCACAGCCATTCTTTGAACCTGTGATGCTGAGGGCAGACCGCAGAGCTCAGCAAGTGCAAGACAGTGACTGATTTTAAATACAGTTTAAACATGTATGCCAACAACACCGACAAACTAGAATTTATAACTGAGAGTTATAGATTGGTCAACGAGAGCTGAATCATTTGTCATGAGTATTATATTTTCTTTTAAATTTTCACTGCAAACTGCAATCGGCTTGACAGAAAAAAGGCACTTTTGCTGAATAAATCATTGATGGTACATGTATCTGCGTGTCTGTTAAACTGTATAAATCAGTGTGTGAGTGTATGCCTGTGTGTGTCATTGGTGTTGAGTGTAAAAACCCACAGAAAGGAAGTTTAAACAACAATCTGTAGGCCCAATTGGTAGCTTTTAGTGGCAGTGATTTCATTTCTGCAAATCGCAACTGGTACAGTATTGATGGTTAGCTGAGTTCAGCACTTAGTAATTTATTTTGTATATAATGGTGACCCAAATTTGTTACAATCATTGCATCAGAAGCTGTCTGGGAAGAATTAGGAATCTTATCAAACTCTGATTCCTGGAAAAAAATACTCATTCTCTCTCTCTATCCAAGTAATATCAAAGTCCTGGTCATAGCCCTACCACCACAGTGTCAGGAAGACCTACTTGTCAACATCCGCTTAGACTGGAGTAGATTAGACTGCTAGGTCTCTGTGAAACACTCCTATAAACACTGTGTAACACTTGCATCCATATAATTAGTAGCCATCATCTATAACAATGAGCCGCAGTCTGTTGGTTTTGCTGCAGTTTTACATTCTAACTCATCGCCTGCTCACACAGTCTCTGTGAAACTGAAACACTAGAAACCCTCTGTGAAAATATGAACACCGAGGAACACTTGCATATTTACGTGTATAGCAAAATCCTCTGCAACACTGGGTTGTAATCTGTTGGGTGTTTCTTTTCCCTCCAGTTTTACATTTTAACTCACCCCATGTTCGCATCATACAGCGGTACATGCACCAAAAGGACACCTTTGGGATCAGCCAAAAACATTCCTACATTGTAGATGGCCAGATTCCATGGTGGGTAAATTGTGGTTAACCGTAAAGGTAACAAGAAGGGCAAAGCCCATACGACTCACATGCTTGACCTTGACCTTTACATGACCTTGACCCATGACCTTCAGGGTCAAGGTCAAATAACTAAACCTAGCAATGACATCATACACTAAGAACTGCTTTACACATTTTTCCTACCAAAATACATGTGACCTTACAAGGTCATGCAACACAAAGCTGTTAATTCAAGACATAGGAAGTACAATGGTGCTTATTGGCTCTTTCTACCATGAGATATGGTCACTTTTAGTGGTTCACAACCTTATTTTGGTCACATTTCATAAGGGTCAAAGTGACCTTGACCTTGATCATATGTGACCAAATGTGTCTCATGATGAAAGCATAACATGTGCCCCACATAATTTTTAAGTTTGAAACAGTTATCTGCCATAGTTCAGGGTCAAGGTCACTTCAAAATATGTATACAATCCAACTTTGAAGAGCTCCTGTGACCTTGACCTTGAAGCAAGGTAAACCAAACTGGTATCAAAAGATGGGGCTTACTTTGCCCTATATATCATACTAGAATGAATACCCGCTTCGCCGGGTAGCCGGCTTCGCCGGGAAGAAGTACTTAGAGCCGTACGCCGGCTTCGAACAATGGACCCGCCAAGCTTAGGTCCCTCCCAGATTCGTGGAATGGGAACAGCACGAAAATGATTCAGTGGCCATAATGCCATTCCTGACCATATCGAGTCCCATCCTTGTCGACGAATGTAACCGTGTTAATCACCTTTGGAGGCGAACTCCACTCAAACAGGACTGAGCAAGTTATGGCTTCTCAAAGGAAGGCCAGTACATAAAATTACACAAAAGCCGCCAGACCACATCACAAACAGAACTGAAGAATGCACAGGTGTTGCTTACATAGAGACACACACACTCACACACACACACACAAAAACACAGAGAAGCCGTATCTATAGAGAGATAGATGACAGTGTATTTTTCGCGTGGCTATAAATTGATTCGACCTTTGCACTTTTACAGTGAGGATAATTTACGGGTCCAATTTACGTTCTGTACACTGCGTTGACCTTCTAAAAATAGTAACGCCGGGAATATCCGAAGACGCTCAGCGCAGTGGACAGCGCAGTGTAGTAACTTACAACTGAACGGGAAAGCCACACGAAGGAAGGGAGATAAACGCCAAACACTGGAGAAGATAAGGAAGAGTTACTTATAATGGTGAAATGAACACAAAAACGAAAATGAGTTCAGCGCTGCGCGCTGAGAGCACGTGTTGAAATATCTCATCGATGATATTGTGTCCGGGGTGTAGCTGAATACGGTGTCCAAATTTGAAAAAGATCCACCGAGAACTTTGGCGTTGTGATGTGGTGTAGCGGCTATGGTGTGTCGGTATGGGGGCCCGGGTCGCTGAGGTGGAACCAAAATAGCTGAGGTGGAACCAAAATCGGTTCAGCGCTGCGCGCTGAGAGCACGTGTTGAAATATCGACCAGGTTGTGTCCTGTACCGGGTCAACCTGAATATGCCCACCAAATTTGAAGCAGATCCATCGAGAACTTTGGCCGTGCATCGCGCACAGACAGATACACACACACACACACAGACACACAGACACACAGACACTAGTCGTATATATATATAGATATAGGTGAGGTATTCAATCTCAAAAACTTCAGAGAAAATGGGAAAAATGTGAAAAATAGCTGTTTTTTAGACAACATTTATGGCCCCTGCGACCTTGACGCAAGGTCAAGATGCTATGTATGTTTTTTGGGGCCTTGTCATCATACACCATCTTGCCAAATTTGGTACTGATAGACTGAATAGTGTCCAAGAAATATCCAACGTTAAAGTTTTCCGGACGGCCGGACGGACGGACGTCCGGACGGGGGGGACGGACGGACGGACGACTCGGGTGAGTATATAGACTCACTTTTGCTTCGCATGTGAGTCAAAAATAGGCATGGGGGAAACAAAAAGCACCCTTTCATGGGAAGTTGGTTCTCATCAGAGGTGCCTGACATTACACAGGTAGCACTGAAGAACTTTGAGCTGCAGCAAAACAATAACTCTAATTAGCTGATTCCTTCCCTAATCAACACATCCTCATTTTATCATCAAAATTGAGACAGACACTTCTTCTAGCGTTGTACACAGTTTTTAGAGTTTCTTTCGCGGGATAAGAGTAAGACCTGCAAGTTGTCCAACAAATGAAACAATTGACTGTGCTATCAGCTTTTTCAAAAACAACTTTTCATACAACCCCTGCAAATCTTTCTGAATCAGTGAATCATGAATGACAATACCTGCCACAATCAATGACACAATCCCACGTACCACATTCAATGACAATCCCTGTTACATTTTCAATGACATTTTAATCCTTCGACAATCAGATCTCATAATTTATCCTACAATCAGGATTCCCAGAAATGTATTAGCAATATTTAAAGTTTCCACAAATCCTACCAGTATTACTTCAGTTAATTAATCAGGATACACGGAAAATCTGAGCACTACTTCAGGGATGTCGTTAGGCGTCGGACTTCGGACATATAACGATGAAAATCCCCAAATGTCCGATTCACATTGCCGCATGTCGGTCAGATGTCCTATCGTTTTAGCCTGAGCGTGGTCATTGTCCGATATGTAATCCATTCCTTCGGACAGCGCGATATTCGTTAATCATTTTAAGATACAAATCTTCTAAAAGACCGAACGCTCTCGTGTTCAGCTGACACTGAAGTTGCCAGTGCCGCGTGCGGATCTTTTCTTTTGTCGGGAATTCCCGAACCGTTTGCGGTATGCGCCGTTTGGGTAAAACCTTCTCGGTGCAGCGTACTGATCTAAAAATAGTGGATTATTTTTAGATCAGTGCATGCTACAGGAGTACGGGAGACAACTCCAACTGACTAAATTTGTCGTCTGCTTTTGTTTTCGATACGAGACGAAGCACTGAATTATGCCGCTGAAAAAAACCTAAAGCCTGCAAAAGATCAGCATTAGATCAAACCGATCATTTTGTTTTTCAACTTTATCCTAATCATGCAGTTTGTAATCAAAGTAAGAGCTCTGAATTTGTTTATTTTGGTTTCTTTTTTGTGGTTTCTTTGAAACTAAACAAATACAACATTATATGCACACTGTGTTGATGTATTTTTTACTATATTATGTGTGTGTTCTACAGCACGCGCGCGTGGGTGTGTGTGTGTGCGCATGACTTTGGAACAATTCCATGGAATGTGTTATAAGCTGTTTGGCGCAAATTCATAATTTCCTATTACACTTTCTGAAAGCGGTCAAATGTCCTATTGATGCTGAAGAACTCAGGACATTTGTCCTATAGGTATGAATTTGTAGCAACATCCCTGCTACTTCACTGGATTGGTGTTGCACTAGCTGTCACTGAGTGTCAGTCAGTGATCATATCTTCAGATCCATATGTCAAACTCAAAGAGAATCCTCTGTGTGAAATTTTCATCACCAACAATCAAACTTCCCATTGATAGACCCGCACTTCCTTCATTATTTCAACTACTTTCTTGAAAACTGCTCCATAACACTGCTTAACTTTACCAGCTACTTTTACTATGAGTCATAACCGCTAAAACTGTCAAAGAACATTAGATTTGGAGAACAAAAGTACAAATACAATTTATGTCAGACGTTCCAGCACTCAACCCCGGCGAAACGTTGTTCAAGAACTTTTTTTTATTCAAGAATATTCTAGAATGTTCTAGAATGTTCTAGAATTGTTCTACTGGCATTATTCTAGAATTTTTTGGCTTGTAGAATATTCTAGAATATCGAACAAAATTCAAGAACAGCAACAATGTTCTAGAATATTTTTTTTCAAGAATGATCTTATTCAAGAACATTCTTCAAAGTTCAAGAACTGTGATACCTTATTTTTAAAACACTTTTAATTTAATTTTTTGTTCTCCACTTATAGTTTTGGTTGTGTTTGCTACACATTCGAATTATACTACAAAATAAAGCCAAACAAACACTTGGTTCATTCTTCAAATGTTATATTGTCACAAAGAAGTGAAATAGATGACAAGTCGATCTTGGGCTAACAATGTTCACAAGCAGAATGTGTCTTCAACATTTGTCATCACTTTTCTGAACTATTGGAACTGCATGGATGCGGATGCGGTACCGCTTCTCCAGGAAAGGTCACTGTCACCAGCATCCCTTGTTGGACGATTCCCTTGGCCATCTTCACTGTCAGTCTGTGGCAGAGCATGGTGGATTTGATTCAAAAGAAGGCTCAGTATCAGCTTGAAGCTTTGCAACATTGTGTCCTGTAAAGCCTGAAACACAATGCCTACAGTTTACAAAAAATCATTCATTCAAAAACTTGGAAAAAGGAACAAAAATGAAGAGTTAAATGTCCGCAGTTTGTTCTTTTTGGTATGTAAATATGGTATAGTATTGATGAAAACACATTTTCATCTGAAATAGCCATTTTTCTCTGAGATGTTTTGCCCATTAATTGATTTAATTCATTCACTGGCTGATTAATTACTTCCACAGTTCGTTGACAGGACTCTTACCTTTTCCTCCAGTGATATTTTATTTATGATGTGCTTCATGGTACTTCCAGTGAGAATTCATCCAGATATCTTCTTCACCCCTCTTTCCTGGACCTAGTAAATAAGAAACAAAAAAAGGTTTTAACAAAGGATAAACTCAAACATCAGACATTCCAAAGATCATCATCATAACTAGAGTGAATGTGAACAGAAAACTTACAAACATATTGGCTATACTGCTTGTCATTAATGTCATTCAATCAATCAATCAAACCAATTTTGATGCAATGGTTAATGTTACCTTTTTACATAAAAGTACATAATTCTATCAATACACTTTCGGAATATTTGTTATAATCGTCATTGTTGTAAATACCCACAGGCATGTTTACAATTTGAAGCACTTTTTTCAATTTCATTTTCAGAAACCTGTTTTCAATTTTGACCAAACCAGTCAGTCTGCTAGCGGCAAATTTATACCAAATCTGTGAGTTCCAAACCTCAAACAAATTCAGCAGAAGTTACAGTCTATAATTTATACTTTGAAACCAACAGGTTTCGTTTATTCTGTCCAACAGTGCCAGCAGAACGCAAATCACGGCAGACTTTCTGTTTGTAAACAGACGACACAATGACACACTGACACAGAAAAGGCGGCCGTTAAACCCAACAATCAAATCATCACATGATTAAACAGTACTTTTGCTTAAAATGCAGTTAAGTTTTATACATCTGCCATTTCTCATGTGTCAGATCGAAGAAGAAACTTTTAAAATTGAAGGCTGGTTTCGATTTCACAGTCACACTCACACACATGTTTACATCTGTACTGACCAGTGTTGAATAAAACAAGCAAAAACAAAACATACTTACTGAGTTCATGGAAATGATGCATGGATCAATGTTGTCTTGCTTTGATGCAAAAGTGCTTCAACAAAGACAACAGAGAAAAGGTTTCTAGCTGCAGCAGTTCGTTCAAAAGAGTCCCCTTTCCTCATGGTGTACTTACAGAGCGTCGCCATTTTGCTTCTGGATCTGGATCTGGATAACCCGCCTGGGTTGGTGGTTGGCGGGTGCGCCACAGAAGCCGACGACGACTATCAACGTGACGTTTTTTTGGGTGTGCGCATCTAAAAGAGTCTTAAAAGTTCACTGTACACAAGGTGGATATAGTGTACAACTCCAGCTGGTCTTCTTGCTGCTGTACTTGCGGTTTTAGTCTGGTTTTAGCTTTTAAGGGAAGTAACTCCGGTGGACAAACTCTGGCACCGGAAGCTAAGAAACCAGGCGCCAAATTCTCTTGAAGCACGTTGTTAGAACTGAGAAAGATTTTGTAATCTCCATTTATCTGAAAAAATGGCATGCCACCGATTTGTCAACTTGTTAGGCATGAAGAAATGCTGTATTCTTCATCCCAAACAAGATTTTGAACTTGGAGGTGCCAGACACAAAAATGACAGATGAGTGAAACTGAAAGCACCATGGGTGAAACTAAGAGCAGCGATCTCACTTGAGTGGCAACAAGCTGTATCCTGATTTTCTCAGGAAAAACAAAGGTAGGTGTTTTATAAAAATTCTTTTTTGTTTGATATTGTTGTTTGTTTTAGGTGACATAATTATTACTGATCTAGGTTTAGGTTGGGTTTTTTTAGGTTATTTTTACAATAAGTGAATAACAATTAAATGCTTTCAGTTTCTCTCTTGTTTGCAAGATTTTAAGTGAAATCAGTTGAGTTAGACCTATAGGATTTGTTTATTTTGAACTATCATTTGTTTTGGTAGGATTGCATGACTTTTTACTCAAGCCCTTTCAAACCTATTCTTTTCTGAGTCTCTGTGTAACTGTAAGTGTAATTTGCACATGTATCATTCATTGATTGTAATATGGCCTTAAGTCTGAAATGGTGTCCACAGCTGAAATAGCTGTGCAACCTTGGCTCTAACCTGATTTGTACATCAAAGAAAAATAAAATCCTTGTAAAGATTAATGAGACTTGTAAAAAAAAGTATGAAGTACACACCTAGAGAAACATTGTGTGCTCAGTTGTTGTTTTTAATGAAAATGTCGCCATTATCTGAAGTCAGCAGCACTACATTTTGGCCATTTTTTGTGACATGACCTTACAGCATATTGAAACATGGTCTACTCTGTCATATTTATGGGACAGAATGTCATGAATGACTTTTCACTGAGCCAGTAAAACTCAAATGTACCTTTGACAAAGCAAAGTTTTTGAATTTTGTCAGTGAGCCTGCAGAAAATGGGGAGACAAAATTTCACAGAAAGTTCATAACTATTTCCGTAAGACTTCATTTTTGTTCACTGATCAGCTCTAAATAATAATTAAAGATTGAAACCTGATATATTTTTGTAAAAAAGTATTTTACAGTATGTTTTGCAGAGGTATAAAACATAAAAAGGGTTGTTTGACTTGTTTTTGCATGTTCAAAAGTAGTTTGAAGTTTACGTGCAGATTTTCTTGTGAAAAAAGAGTTATGAACTTTCCAACCTTTTGCCTTATAAAAAGAGTAAATTGACTGGTTGGGGAACACCTAGCTTTGTAATGCATTTGGATCCACTAGCAGCAGTCACACTGAAAGTTTGCATCAAGTTCATTCATTGGTGTTTGAGTAATTGAGAAATAAAAAATTCTTGTGAGAAAGTTATGAACTTTCCTACTATCTCCACTGAGAGTGTTTTTTGTCCTTAAATGCTAGCCATGAAAGTTAAGGTTGTAGTGGAACAGCAATTTTGCATATAAAAGTACATTAGATTTAGATACTAAGCAATTTTTGTCACTAAAGTCAAGCAGTATGCTTTAGTTAGCCATTTTCTCTGTGTCTTGCGCACTATTTTTATGTGAGAGTTACTAACTCATGTCAAAACCCAAAATATATGTAAAATGACTATTTTCAGTTTCCAAATTACACTGTACCATGATTTTCATCACAAAAAGAATCTACTGGCTGCTGACTGTTTCTTTCTGAAGTACTTAGCCGTTTTGTCATGAAGTTCATAACTTCACATAACTCAAGCTCATTTTTCAAGGGCGTGTTTAAAATAATGCCTTGTTAATAGCAAAAGAGTACATTTGACTTTATCTGGACATGTTGTAAGAAGTTTTCTGAATATCAACCCTCAAAATTACATTTTGATAATTCCAGCATGAATCTGGGTTGACTGCACGGTGTACATAACTTCACATCAACTGACCCTCAGCCCCACGGTGTGAAGTTATGAACACATGCCATGAGTATGATTTATACACAATAATTAATTTACTACACTAAATCACTACCTCAAATGATGTGCTGCTCTTCTCCAGAGTAGGCTGTTACAGTTTGATGTCATTTTTATTTTAATTTACCAGCAGATTTTAGTACGTAGCTTTTCAGTTAAATAAATGATGTGAAGTTATGAACACACAGTCAGCTGACATAAACACTAACTAAATAATGATTTCGGTAACAGTTTTCATGACTGAGTTTGGTTAAGTAAATCATTAAGTTGTTTAGAATTATTTGCAAGAGACTTTAGTTAGTTATTTTAGTATAAATGTGTGATTGATGTGAAGTTATGAACTTTCACAAGTTTCAAACAATTTGTTTTATTTTGGCAATTAAAATCTGATTTTGTAATATAAGTGCAGCTTTAGCCTATACTATAACTCTGTGTTCTCAGTTTGTCATTGTTTTGCAAATATATTATACAGTAACTGTACTAGAGACCAACATAACAAAAATTCTTGTGAAGTTATGCGCACGGTCACATTTTATGATTTTTGTTATCGTTTGTTTTCACAAATGTTTTACTTTTATTACTTAGTTGTATGTTGATTACAAAGAGTAGCTGGAGAGAAAATAAGATGACATATGCACTTTCTTACTTTGGTTTGAATTAGCCATAGTTTGTGATGTCACGGTGTGAAGTTATGAACTCCTAGGACATTCTAAAAATACTTTCAGTTTCTGCCAACTCTTTGAGTCAGACAAACATTTTGGTGTATTGAAATCCTTTTGATGGTACTTTTCAAGCACATTTTGCACAAAAACAGCAAAATTGTAGATTTATTGATAACTTATGCCAATATTTGCTGTGAAAAAATTGTGACAATATTAATTTCTATAAATAATACAGATAACCAAAAAATCTTCTCCACACTTCATCTTCAAAAATTACCTTCATGTTCCAGCTCACCTTTTTCAGATTAAAAAACAAAACAAATTGTTTCCTGCCTGTATAAATTAAATTTATTATACCAATAAAAGTAAATTATGTGAAGTTATGAACTTCCCATTAATGGAGTTCACATCTGCATCATGTGTGGCCAAAACAAGTTTAACTTGCTTGAAATGCAAAGTAATTTGCCGTAGCAATTTGCTCAGATGTCTAAAACAGACCCAATACATGTAGCAACAATGATTTAACAAGTCTAAATTTTGTGACGGTGTGAAGTTATGAACTCCTGCAAACTTTTAAACCTGAATCTGTGAAGTGATCAAACATGAGTTTTCTTAAATCATAGCTGTTCCTTGCGTATTTATGCTCTAAAATACATCTCTATTTTCAAAACAAAGAAAATGTTCATTTTTAAAATTGATTTTGTATGTCACAAAAATGGACACCTATTCTGACTTTGGGCCATATATGTGTCTGACAGTGATACTGATAGTCAAGTGTCAATCAGCAAGCCGGCACTAAATTGTTTTATTTTTTTCAAATAATTGTCTTCTGAGTATTAGCTAGTCAATTACAAGACTTTACAGGAGACTGAGTTTGGTCAGGAACATATATAAATTTATACTTATAGAAATTCCTGCATGAACAAAGATGATTACTATTAGTATTATTTGTAAATAGTTCAGTATTTACCCCTTATTAGTAAATATATTCAAACTTGAGCATGTATTTTATATATAATGGTTCTAATTTGATCACTTCTCATTTTTACAGATGCTGCATCAAAAGGCAACAAGCTGCAAACCATTAACCCATCAACATCTTGTCAGAGAGTCCCATCAACATCTTGTCAGAGAGTGCAAGTCTTTTCCAGAGCTTGAAGAGGTGCTCAAGCCAGTCAAGGCCATGGGAATAGTGATGCAAGAAGAGATTTACTCAGGTAATTAAGTGAAGGCAATCAACATTTATTGATCTAAACCTTTGTCACAACAAAATTTGGGATAATTAAATGAAAGCACAAAACATGATGAATGAATTATTCCTAAATTGAAGAAAAAAATGGCTTGGAATCGCAACAAATAAGTCTCTTTGAAAATTAAATTAGTTAAATACTGTAATTTCTTTCATTCCTGGCCCGTTGCATGTCAGTTCCCAAAAACTCTCTGGATGGCATTTCTGGAAATGAAGCTAACTAAAGTTATCATTTAGTTGTTTCAATACTTTTATGAATGGTGACTTATTTGATAAAAACATTGACATGGCACACTTGATTTGACAAAATTCACAAAACAGTTTTCGATTTTGTAACCATCATTTCTTGAACAGTTAATGTTCTCAGCATCCAGGCGACTGATACATACATTTGGTGTGGATAGAATCTGCATGAAGAATACTTCATAACTGTATTGTTTATTTTGTAGTCATTTTAAAACGGAACAAAATACATAGTAATAAAAGTATCCAGAACAGGAATTTTGCATTTGGACACCTTGACAGATTCCTGACCATATTATTGACTCTTTAAGCACGATGAAAAAAAGCACCACAAAGAAACATTTAGACTTTAAAAATTGTATTTTCATTACACTTTACAGGGCATCCGCAACCTGCAAAGCATCGGCTCCAGTATTCAGACTGCACCCGGTGTGACCAGTGGAAAGAACTTCTTTGCCAAATGAATAACCATCACCGATTTATCATCCTTCGAGTAGTTAAATTACATGTGATAAAGTATTGAATGAAATCTTGTTTTGTCTGCTGTATCAAGTATTGATGGAGGAAAAAATCACTTTAAATATTCTTGTTCTGTTATTAGTCATTAGATAGTTGTACTATCATTCTGATTTGTATGAAGAATATATTCTTAATGGATTTATTCTTAAATGCCAGCACAGAATATTCCAAGATCATTCTGAAAATTGTGTTGAGAGTATACTAGAAGTAGAACTTCAACCTAGTTTTGAATATTCTAGAATACTTAAGACATGTTCAAGAATATACTTTAAGTTAACAGGATTCAAGAATATTCCAGAAAAATGTTAAGATTCAAGAATTCTCATTTAATCTTTAGGAATAATTCAAGAAACTTCTAGAATATAAATTCATGAATATTCCTGAACTTTTTTGAATTATTCTAGAATAGTGTTAAGAATATTCTAGAATAATGTTAGGAATATTCTAGAATAATGTTAGGATCATTCTAGAATATTGTTAGGAATATTCTAGAATATTGTCAGGAATATTCTAGAATAATGTTAGGAATATTCTTCAAGTAGGCAAGAATATTCTAGAATTATTCAAGTCCTTTTTCAAGAATATTCCTTACCAAAACATCGAAATATTCTAGTTAAAATTCAAGAATTCTCATTTAATCTTTATGAATAATTCAAGAAACTTCTAGAATATATATTCATGAACGTTTCTTGAATGGTTCTAGAATTGTTCTTGACCGTTTCGCCGGGGAATTAGCACTTGCAATATCTGCACTCTTTTCCTTCTTCCAACAGGGATCGCGTTTACCGGTAATTTCCGGTATTTTACCGATTCAGATTCGCCAATACCGATAAAAAAAAAATGGGTGCTCGCTCGGTCAGATGTACCGATTGTTAATTTGGTTTGACCAGGGTAAAAATAAAGAGTGGAAAATAAAATCCTGAGAGAGAGAGAGAGTCAGAGAGAGAGAGAGAGTTGCATGGCTTGTTATGACAGGTGTCATGTTGATACAATGTTGTCACTGTCTCAAGGAAAACAAATTGATGAGGCTTGGTGTCCCAAGGTCCTGTAAACAAAACGTCAAAAATGACCCTCGTACTGTGAGAGCATTGTGGTCAGCTCATGATGTCATACCGGTTTGCGATCACTGTTCTATGCAAAACATCACATCCAAAATCAAAGGAAAAGACAGAGGATATTAGTTTTAGTTTTTACTTCCTCAGCTGCTCTCTCTAGAAACTACATAACTACGGAGAGAAACAAAAAATGAGTACAGACACTAGGATATTACTATTAGTTTTTACTTCCTCAGCTGCTCTCTCTAGTACTACATAACTATGGAGAGAAACAAAACATGAGTACAGACACTAGTAGGATATTATTAGTTTAGTTTTTACTTCCTCAGCTGCTCTCTCTAGTACTACTACTACTACTACATAACTATGGAGAGAAACAAAAAATGAGTACAGACACCTAAGGATATTAGTTTTTACTTCCTCGGCTGATCTCTCTAGAACTATATATATAACTATACATAACTACAGAGCATCATGTGCTACGTTTGGGTCAAAAACAGGTGAAAACACGGCGAGCGACATTCTTGAAAATGACAGTGCCAATGACAGTGTCGCCGTTGAAACTGACACAACCACGGAAAGAGAAGTTTTGTCTTTTGTACAGGACATGTTGTCGGCACAGCAGCTAATTCGCAGAAACGGTCTTTTAACTATTCATGGCTGACCCTTTTTGGTTGGTTAGACCTTGACAGCAAAGAGAACTTACTGCTTTGTCGAATCTGTGTTGAAACGGACTTTTTTTTCTTCTCAGTATTTCATTTTTTATTCAAATCACGCAGTTTGTGAGACAGTCCAAAAAGAGTGCTGAAGGCTTTGGTTGCTTTTTAGATGTTTGTTTCTTTTTGTGTGTGACCTATTTGGAACTAAACTAATAAAACAATGTATGCAAAAGTGTTTGGTGTATATACTATTATAAATGTGTGTGTGTTAAAGCACATGTGTGTGTGCACATGATTTTTGAGCCATTCCATGAACAGTGTTTTGCACAAAATTATAATGTCCTATTGAAATTTCTGAAAGCGGTCAAATGTCTTTTTGATTCTGAAGAGCTCAGGACATTATTTTGTCCTATAGGTGTGAATTTGTAACAACATCCCTGATGCAGTATATAGTTTTATCGTTATTACTGTTGTTTATAAAGGAAAACATGTTTAAACTTGTCCAGGAAGCGATCAGGTGAAAACAAAAAAAGATAAATGGGAAACACATCGGTGGGACATACGCGAGTCACAACCGACTGACTGATTCTTTTGGGTCAAAATCATCCGAATTTACTACAGCTTAACCATAATGTTGACTGAGGTGTATTTTTCAAACCTCAGTTGTGTGGTTACTTGCTAAAAAATTAGTGCTTATGATTTTGGATTTTTTTTTTTTTCAACAAAGTAGGTGAACACACCGGACACGTTCTCAGGAGGGAAACAAACTTACAAAGAGAATATATTGATACTTTTTTTTTTTTAAATAACATCCAGATTCACAGACATCAACATGTTGTCATATGTATCTCTCATATATATATTCAAAACAACAACCGAACACTTTAAGTTTTGTGAAAACATTTTTTTTCTTTGCAAATGCACAAGGGTATACCGAACGACCTAGCTTTTGTCACAGGCTCATATATTATACATCACAAAAAGTCCAAAACCAAGCCAGAATGTTGCATCTTTTTTAAAAATCCAAATTTTCGGCCCGCAATTCTGGCTTGGTTTTGGACTTTTTCTGATGTATAAATAAGCTTTTTTTTAAGCTTTAAAAAGTTTTCCAGCCTTCATTGTGTGGAGTGGTACAGAGGAAAAAGTTTCTTGAATTCTGTTTCTTGATTTTACATACTCGCGCGCACACAAATAAATAAGCTTTCATCAGTGATAATTAAAACAGGAGATTATCTTCTTTCTTTTGAAAACCATGTCGTTCTGTGTTCTCGTGCATTAGACTCCCTTCAATAATTATTGCACTCCTTCAGTCGTAAATCCTCACACAAATACGAAAATAAAGCGTTTTCAGAGAAAAGTATTACCTTGTGGTGAGTGCTCTCATCAACCAATCGGGACAGAAAAATACTACGTCAACTACTACGAAATAGTAGTATGGTGCCGTAATTATAGCTGAAGGGGTATTACTCATTAGTATGGTGCCGTAATTATAGTTTGGCCGAGTGACTACAACAGGTACGCCATGAAAAACAAAGGCATAGCAGTAGCCTCTACTGCTCTATTGAGCTGGTTATGACAGTAAACTCGCTCATCCGCATCAAAATGACGTCATGCCGTAACAATAGAATGTCTGAGTAGCATAAAGCTGTGAAAAGGGCGTAACCGTAGCCACTGCCAACAAAAAAATTAGTACAGACACTACTCGGTATCCTAATTGTCTAGACTTTAAGTTTGAAGACTAACTGGAACTAAAATTTCGTGATTATTAATATTATTTGCATGCTTTTTGTGCTCAGGCCAGGCTTAAAAACCTGTTAAAACTTCTTATCAAACTTGCTTTCCATTCAATAATAAGTGTTAACCCTTAGGCTGGTTGTCGCGACATATGTCGCGCTACTTTACGTATACTGTCACATGGTTGTCACGACATATGTCGCGCTACTGGCTCAGTCTGTTTGGTCGGTTCCGATTACCTCCCATGGATGCGAAAACTATTTATGACCGTTTTTCTTTATTTTTCTTTCTGTTAATTCACCAGTGGCTATGTAACATGTGTTACAGAATTGCACCAGTGTAAGGGTTAACAGGTCAATGAACCTGGTTTAAACGTCACCACGCTTCCCGGGTCGTGGACAACACAGAACCTCACCAAAGTGTCTGTATACCTAGATCTTTAAAACTATTGGGACTGGGAGTTTTTGATCGAGTCTTCCGACTCCATGTACTGATGTAGTCCTCAAACACCATAGAACCTTACTATCGACCACTTTTTAAAGGATTATCTGTGTACTGTCAACAAACAAATAAACGATGACGTCATTTGAACTAAACAGTCCGGATGTTGTGTGTCGCGGACAACCCATATATATATATTATATGGAATCAAAGAAGCTATTTTACTGTGTCTATCCCTATTCGAATGGCATGGGTCGTGTGAGGCCTAAAAAAAAAATAGGTGTGGTTACGGTAACCCGACCTACCCTATTTTTAGGGGCCGACCCTATAACTTTTTATTACATTTGTCAAAAAAACAAAAACCACACAAGAAAACGAGTGCAAAAAACGCTATGAAAGCGAAAGCGCCCGAGTCGCACACTTATTTCCCTGTCAAGTAGGTTTAATTTGTACACATTAGAAAAAAAAGTTTAAAAAAAAAAAAGTGTTTGCTTACCTTCCTACCCTATTTTTTTTTGGCTATGTTACCGTAACCACACCTATTATTTTTTTTGGCCTGATATGTAATGTCATTGTCAGTTTTGTCTTTACTAAAATTACTGTCCATTGGACTTAGAGAAATTGGACTTAACATTTTAAAAATAAAACGTTATGGTTGTGGGGCCTCTGTCCCCTCAATAATTGTGTTTTCTAGGTTGGCCCTAGCTTAAGGATACAAGTTACACTTACAACACACAGCATATTAATGTATACATGTTACTTTAAACGTCCTTTCACACATCTTTACCCTGTGTTTATTCTCAATTTTGTTGTGCGATACGCGTGTCAACAGTATAAAAAAAAGGCACAATTTTTCAAGCCTTCAAGTTCCACTTCCAGCATTGGATGGCAACATCTCGGGAGACAGTAAAGTTAGTTATACACTTTTCACTAAGTTTTCTTTTTTCTTGAAAACCAGTCTTGAGTGGAGAACGTCTTCGTCGGGCACTTAAAATCGTCAGTAACGAGATGTTTGACTGTGGAAGGAATTCTATCTCTACAAGTCAAAATAAACTTGTAAATCAAAGAAACCACACATGAAAGAGCAATTACTGAATTAATGCAGTGAACACAACTCAAGACTCGGAGTCAAGGTGGGTGGGTTGCAAGACACGATAAGGAATTCTTACCTTGTAAATTTCCATCCACAGCCTGCCGTCGTCATATTCCTGGAACTCTTGTTCGACTTGAGATAACATGATAACCAGACAGTCTGGCTAAATCTACATAAAATCGAGGTGTTCTTTAAGTTCCATCAACGAAAATCCACCAACATTCTCTTTCCACTGGCTTGACTTCAACAGGCTCATTTCCTTTTTCCAAATAAAAGAGACTTGGTGATTGGTTACTATCGGCCAATCGTGTACTAGATAACTTAGCAACACAAAGCATTTAACTTCCGTTTCGTCTGCATGCGTCACATTTTCGTTGATTTTGAGGGGGTAAGACAAGATCGAAAACATTGAATGAAAAACGGCGTTACTGAACATTAAGTAGTGTTATATGAATAAGTTCCGAATTAACCCATTCCGTCAGTCGACACAAAGGAAGTCTTGCACTTACAATACGGACGCACATTGACAATGACAATGTAATTCTGACTATATGAGTCTGCTATCAACTCATCTCAAAACCCTTAAAACAGTGACAGCTCTTCGAACAAGATGTGTTCAGTTGTTTCTTTCTTTCTTCCTTTCTGTCATGCTTTATTTCTGTCTAATAAATTTATATATATTTGTAGATCATGCACGTGACTGAGTTTTTTTTTGGTGCTTTTTCTGGTGTTAATTTTACCCATGCTCCCTGTTTTGAAGCAAGTTAATTTATTGTCGGGTGGGTGTGCATGCTATACACACCTTTACTTTTTACATTTAATCAAGTTTTGACTAAATGTTTTGACATAGAGGGAGGAATCGAGACGAGGGTCGTGGTGTATGTGTGTGTGTGCGTGGGTGTGTCGTGTGTGTCACGAGTGTGTGTGTGTGTGTGTGTGTAGAGCGATTCAGAGTAAACTACTGGACCGATCTTAATGAAATTTTTCATGAGAGTTCCTGGGTTTGATAAATGTCTTTGATGACGTCATATCCGGCATTTTGTAAAAGTTGAGGCGGCACTGTCACACCCTCATTTTTCAATCGATTGAAATTTTGGCAAAGCAATCTTCGACGAAGGCCAAACTTTGGTATTGTATTTCAGCTTGAAGGCTTAAAAATTAATTAATGACTTTGGTCATTAAAAATCTGAAAATTGTAATTAAAATTACTTTTTTATAAAACGATCCAAAATTACGTTTATCGTATTCTTCATCATTTTTTGATTCCAAAAACATATACATATGTTATATTTGGATTAAAAACAAGCTCTGAAAATTAAAAATATAAAAATTATGATTAAAATTAAATTTCCGAAATCGATTTAAAAACATTTCATCTTATTCATTGTCCGTTCTTGATTCCAAAAACATATAGATATGATATGTTTGGATTAAAAACACGTTCAGAGAGTTAAAAAGAATAGAGATATAGCTTCCGCGCTTTTCTGGATTGTTAATTTCACTGCCTTTCCAAGCGGTGATGCTACGAGTGTACTTTCGGTCTTGCGGAAAAAAATGCAATGCGTTCAGTTTCATTATGTGAGTTCGACTGAGCTTGACTTTTGCAGGTTTTCATGATGGCAATTAAGCTCCCACAGCCCCAATCAGCGAATGGACTGGCAATTTTAACAGTGTTCTCTTATGCTGAATATGTGTTTAAAGCAACCTACGAAACAAGCTCGTCCTTCTAATCTGAAGAAAGCAGTCACTAATAACAATTATGAATAGGTAAAAAAAAATTTTTTTTTTTTTTATCATGAAGATTTATTCGTCTGTCTGTTCTGTAAAGTGATTTCTCAACAAACATGCCATTTTAAAATCATCTATCAGTTTGACCCATACATATTTTGAATCTAGGTCCAACTGACCTATTGTCCTCTGGGAGCAACACTGTACTTACATGGCAAGTAGATTTGGTAAGAGTTTGCAGTGTTTACCAAAGTCAGCTGTTGAGGGATGTCGAATGCTTTTGTGTGTGTGTGTATGTGCGCGCGCGCGTGTGTGTGTGTGTCAGTGCGTGCGTGTGCACATGTATACGTGCATGCTTCTGCCTGTCTGTCTGTCTGTGTCTGTGCCATCTCTGTGTCTGTCTGTATCCGTGTATGTGTGTATTATTCATACCTAATTTCATTTGATTTATAAAGACTCATTTTACCTGTAATGGCAATTAACATCCTAAATATGATATTCTGCCCATTATTACCACCCAATTTAAGGATCCCAGAACAGGTTCTTTCTCATAATTATGACGTACCTTTCCGTAATGACAACTGCATGGTTTAAAAAGACCACTTCTGCTTGATCCCTTACGATGTTTCCTTGGTTGGACGTTATTAAAAGGTTTTACTGTACCATTTTCTAACAGATGGCTTGATGCATGCAAGCGACAATCCTGTAAAACTCATAACTTGTCATTGCTTTTATGGTTTAAACAAATTTATTCAGCAACGTTTCAAACAACAAAGCCGCATACAATCAATAAGTAAATCAGTGGAGCACATCAAGCAAAGCTTATAAACGTGCTCTTAAAAGCAATAATTATGATATTTGGTTTGGCGGACGATACGGGGAACTGTAGAAGGGAAAACGAAGGAGAAAAAAGCAAAATACATATGCAAAAGCAACAACATCAAGACAGTTTAAGACAAACAACATACAATTTAGCACACACACACACACACACACACACACGCACACCGTGCACACACACACACACACACACACACACACACACACACACACACTCACACGCACTACACGCACACACGCACACACACACACACACACACTTGCTTTTATGACTTTTCCTTTCATTAGGTAGGTTGTTGAAGAGCTGAAGCATGCAGGAAAACACAAGGTGAACAGACTGATGACGTTTACAACCACTGGGTGTACGCTGCAACCGTTCCACCCCTGTGTATTGCCGTCTTCCGCCGCAGCCTTCCTATCATTTTTTTTTTCATTTGCATTACTTAATTGTCCCATCGCTGGAAACAGGGACCTATATTCTAATAATTTATAGGTCTATGCTGGGAAATTCGGGTCGCTTCCTCCCAGTGGAAAGCTAGCAGCATGCAACGCGGGAATCGCGCTACCCAGATGTCTGCGTGTTTAGGTGTATTCAGCCACCTGCACTTATGGAAGAATGACCAAGGTCTTTTACGTGCCATTGTGATGACACGGGGGTGGGACGATGGCTTCCGTCTCTGGGTCTGCACATAGAGTTGACCAGTGTCCGTCCCGGCCCGAATTCGAACCTGCGACCTTCCAACCACAAGTCCAGTGCTCTACCAACTGTCTTCTCAAAAACGGTACAGGGGAACCTCCCTTTTAAGACCCCGTTTTCTCAGATTTTCTGTTCATAGCCTCTGTAAAATGTACCCCCATTTAAAGATTCCCTACTTTTTAAGACATGACTTTCTCATATTTTTGGAGGTCTTAAAATGGGGTTTGTACCATTGCTTTATTGTTGTTAATTCGTCTCCAGAAATATGTTTTGTTTTAATCTTGTGTCGATACTATTTAACTCTGCCTCGTTATTAGCCATTGAGTATAACTGTTTTATCACCATTGTTTTATTGTTGTTCTTTGGCCATTTACGTTGAATGACTTGTTATACATTGACATTGATAGTTTTATTCTTCTTCTTCTTCGTCGTTCGCTAGATAGTTTTATTATAAGAACCTTTTTTTTAATTCCTATTAACTCGATGTTCTTTAACTATGTTTGTAAATTGTTAGAGGATCTTTTAGTAGAAGTGTTTAACTGTCGAAGCTGCTTTTACCTAAGAGACCGACTGTATATTGTGCTGTTGTACTTGTCAGACTTGATTGTACCAAGTCCTTCACATGTTGTAATGCGCTTAGAGCCAAATATTTTTGTTTTTTGTAAGGGATAGGCGCAATATAAATACACTTTATTATTATTATTATTATTATTACTGTACACATGATACAAGCTTGTTGGAATTATTAGATGTTTTTATAAGATTATCAAACTTGATAATGTACTGTGTTAGGTAACTCTGTGATGTCGTTTGAAAATGATTTCAAGTAAAGCATCAAAACTCCGGTGAAATTTAGAAGCAAAAATGGTTCAGTAGTATATGGCATGATCAAAGTAGTTAAACCTTAAACTTCATTACATTTAGTCAAGTTTTGACTAAATGTTTTAACATAGAGGGGGAATCGAGACGAGGGTCGTGGTGTATGTGTATGTGTGTGTGTGTGTGTGTGTTTGTGTGTGTGTGTGTGTGTGTGTCTGTGCGTGTGTGTGTGTAGAGCGATTCAAACTACTGGACCGATCATAAAGATCGGTCCAGTAGTTTACTCTGAATCGCTCTACACACACACACACACACACACACACACACACACACACACACACACATACACCACGACCCTCGTCTCGATTCCCCCTCTATGTTAAAACATTTAGTCAAAACTTGACTAAATGTAAAAATAGCGTTTGGATTGCGATGAGAGAGGCGTTAGATGTTTGAGATAGCGTGCATCTCAGTAACGCGTGCAGCGTGTGCGACATTCAGACTAGAAAAGTGAAGAAGAAGCGTGACGATTGCGATGAGCGTGGTAAAAACGCCAGCCATTATCATGGTAACGGACACTTTCTGGGACCACCTCGCATGGCTGTACTTCCCTGCATTCACCTGACGCTGGGCCTGAAAGAAACAATAGCGACATATTGTTAATCAAGTTTATATATATGTGTGTGTGTGTATATATGTGTGTGTGTGTGTGTGTGTCAGTGTGTGTGTGTGTGTGTGTCTGTGTGTGTGTGTGTGTGTGTGTGTGTCTGTGTGTGTGTGTGTGTGTGTCTGTGTGCCGGTGTGTGTGTGTGTGTGCATGCGTGTGCCTGGATGCGTGCACGTGTACAAGTCAGTGGTGCCCGGCCATACGCACGTGTGTGTTTGTGTGTGGTGTATCGTGGCCGTGTGTGTGTGTGTCAGTGTGTGTGTGTGTCAGTTCAAGTTGTGTGTGTATGTGTGTGCATGCTTGTGTTGATGCATAAGAGCGTGTGCGCGCGCAAGCAAGGAAACAGCCGTACAAAACGCTTGAAAACCGATGAAGCTATTTTGATTCGGTACTACTGAGAACATTGCCTGTTACACCGTGAATGTTTGGAAAAAAACCTTTTCGATGTTATATATAATTGCTGTGGGAGAGTTGTGAACGTTATATGTTGAGGCAAATCAGTAGTGCGACAGATCAGGTACGGTCAATCGATCGTGAGTGTCACAGTAAGAAGTAAGCTCCGGGTGTCCGCTTGACATGACGCCCCTTTGCTGTTTGTTAAATACGAACATCGGTTCTCACAAGTACAATTGGCCCTTCGTGGTCGGCTTTGTTTGTTTGTTTGTTTGTTTGTTTTGCTTAACGCCGCCCAGCCGACCACGAAGGGCCATATCAGGGCGGTGCTGCATTGACATATAACGTGAATTGCTAGACTCAAAATTTGCTGCTTAAGGGACGCAACTCTTCCGCAGCCTGTAAAAACAGTAGTTATTCCGGAAAACTGAACACACTGTGACACGCCCGCACGCACGCCTGCACGCACGCACGCACGCACGCGCACACACACACACACACACACACACGCGCGCGCACACACGCGCACACACACACACACACACACACACACACACACAACCACACACACACACACACTCTCACGCACCGAGCAGGTAGACCCAGTCAACTGTTTCTCTATTAAAATATACACCTATAGGTGTCAACCCAAACCCATCCTGACCTCAGGTCAAAATGAGTTCGGCTCATTCTATCCCTGACAGGATGCCTTGGTTTTCCTTGTCTGGCGAGGAAATCGATTTTTTACATATTTAGATCTTTTCGTAATGTGTTATGGATATAAGCAGATTCACGATCGGCGTCGATAATGATTTTTCATGGTGTTGTGTAATTTTTAAATTACAAAGGAATTGATATGTAAGACAGTTTCAAGCGAGCTATTTTTCGCGGCTGTATTTACTGTGCAAACAACTCTAAATATGGCAAAAGTGTCACGTGATAATCAACCGTTTGGTTTCGGCGCTCGCTGGAGCAGACGATTTTTTCTGACAGCCTGATGCAACCATATATTACGGTCTCCTTCCGGCAGAAGTCCCAAAATTTCGACTTGTTTTGACCTTAGAACGATGTCTTTATCATAACTGTGAAGAACAGAACGGAGATCACTGTCGAAGTCGGCCAATCTGCAATCATTTTCGTCTCGCGAACACTGCTCGCGAACAACATATGGGAGATAACTCTGTATTCTTGTTTTGATAGATTCGCGTAGGACTTTAGCGTCCGGTCAGAGAGATAACTGGCGATAGCCGTGGAGCGATGATGATCTGAATGAACCCAAACCCTGTTGAAAGGAACAAGGCAGGCAACCGAGAACTGTCAAGACAAGGGCAAAAACTGGGACACCGCCACATCTACAATTGTCAAGTTTGGCCAACTATACCCTGAGCGCGAAGACAATAGCGACGATACCGCAGGGGTAAGCTGCCAGGACCGTTGTAACTATGGCAGCCAACAAGGTACACCCCAGCTCGTTATCCAGTGACTGGGCTGTGTTGCTTGAAGAATCTGTTGACTGCAGACACAAACACAAACAAGTCGTGTCAAGCGATATCCCCAAGTTTATCAATATATATGTCGGCCAAAAATTAGGACAAAAGTCAATATTAAAAACCTAGGATCAGTCATCATTGAGAATAGTAAAGCTTGGCTATCCGGAACCCGAAGAACGAGACGGTCTCGGCGAGACATTAAAAGATAGAACATAATTTGCATAGATCGATTTTATTTCATTCTCAGCACATTTTTGAGTAAACATGACATATCTATATACTTTTGGATCCAGGGAACTGTAATGAATACATTTCGATGAATTTCAAATCTCGTCTTGACATTTCATTTTTAATTAGAATTTTACGAATTTTGATGAACAAACCGATTAATTAGTTACTAAGCCTCCGAGCTGAAATGCTATCCAGCGGTCCAGACATTGCTTGACCGAAATGTCAATCAATTCCATTGAAAAATGAGGTCACCACAGTGCAACCTCAACTTTTGTGAAAAATCGGATATGACGTCTTGAAAAACATTTCTCTAAATAATGGGAAAAATCCGTCCACCTGGGGAAATTACCTGGCAGAATTCACATGAAAAATGTCATTAACATATGACCGGTAGTTTTAATGGAATTGCACTACACACACACACACACACACACACACACACACACACACACACACACACACACATTTGAACACAGTACCTACTTTACAATAAACCTACTTTATTTTAATTGTAAGCACATTTGTGACCCTCCACGACGGAATGAGTCGCATGTGATCACCTTTGCATGATTTTCATATTTTTACATTTTCCTAAAGATTTGTTTATGCTCTATCCAGTGGTGAAAACCATTTTAGAAAAGAGCGAAAACTGTTTGAGTTATAAGCCTGTGACTAAGGTGACCCTCGCACTGTTACCAGACACTCCCCGGACTAACATTGAGCCTAGCGCAGAACCGCGCGAGGTGACATGCGACTCATTTCGTGGTGGAGGGTCAAATTTTTATGCCAAACATAACATATCTCAATATTTTTGGATTCAGTATTATTGGATTAATTAATTCAATTAGGGCCTACTTGCTTGCATTGTCATTCGCATGATATTGTGATGAAATTGGCAGGTTATTCAATAAGCTTATAAAGTGTGGAATTTGATTTCTATGAATTAATCACGGTGAGTAGCATCGATCAGAGTTAAATACGATTAAACGTATGGTAACTACAACACTTTAAATCATTCATTTTCTTACGTGCTCTGGCAGCGGTTGTCGATTTACAACGTAGGCGGTGGAATACATTGCAGGGTAACCCTGGCCCCAAGAAGTTGAAGGTGAAGGTGACACAAAGGACCCTTGCTGCTGGTTGCCGGCCGCAGGGAATCCTGCTGGCTGGAAGACAGGGTAAGAACCAGTGCTCATGTTGTCCATTCGTGGTGCCAAATTCTGGTAAGTTGCAAGTGAACCAGGATTTGGATCCAAACCGGGATAAGGGACAGGCTTAGGATTTCCAGGGCATGGGTAGTTTGCATATGAACCGAGATTTGGAACCAACCCAGGATTAGGGACAGGGTTTGGTGTATTAGGACATGGGTAGTTTGTATACGAACCAAGATTTGGAACCAACCCAGGATTATGAACAGGGTTTGGTGTACCAGGACTTAGGTAGTGTTCATGTGAACCGAGATTTGGAACCAAACCAGGATTTGGGACAGGGTTAGGTGTACCAGGCCTTGGGTAGTGTGCATATGGACCGAGATTTGGAACCAACCCAGGATTTTGGACAGGGTTTGGTGAACCAGGACATGGATCGTGTTCATGTGAACCGAGATTTGGAACCGAACCAGGATTAAGGACAGGGTCAGGTGAACCAGGATATGGGTAGTTTGTATGTGAACCATTCAAGGGGACTGTTGGCGGCGATGCAGGGTTGGGGTTAGCCAAAACCACCACAGGATTCAGGTCGGCTCCATACATTCCGGAGTTGGGAGCAATCCAGTGCTGAAAGTCGGGTTGAGAACCTGTTACCCCTTGTTGCTGTGGTGGAGCTGGTCCATTTTCTGGTTCAGGATTTCCGTCCGAGTCAGTGTTCGGCAGTAGCGGAACGGTTGCTTCCGAGTCGGAGTACTGATGTTTAGAGCTCATACTGTCACATGGAAACGCTGTGGGAGGTATCGACAGGTGATCTGGTAAAAAGCGACAACAAACAGATGAATGAATAGGCAAATAAATCAATGATAAATAAAATAAAAATTAAAAAAATCTAAAGCACGATGACACTTTTAGTATTATTTTATATAAATGTTTTCGTATTTGAAATTACGTGGCTAGAATTCCCAATAGGCTATTTAGGTGTGCTCTGTGTCATATTCACACACACGCACACACACACACACACACACACACACACACACACACACACACACACACGCACGCACGTATACACACGCACACACACACACACACACACACACACACGCACACACACACACACACACGCACACACACACACACACACACACACACACAGAGTCTCATAACTATACTTACAGAGTCACAAGATTTCGATGAGATCAGTCTCAATTCAACGCGAAAGGAGTGGAAATCCCAGTGGTATAGCTCCCAGCATATCATATAATTTTTATACGCACAAAAACGCTCCGTAGTTTCGTTCCCCACACAAACAGTTCACATCGATATTTCAGTCTTATCTAGCAAGATCTACAACCGCTTATAAATTGACAGCGTCAACTGAATCGACAAGAAGGAAATTACAGATTTACTGCCTTGTAAATGTTCAGCTTAAAATCAGCAACAAGGAAATCGATGCTTTCCTTCCATGTACATGCACTTGTCGACTTACAGCCTGGAGTCAACAAGGCAACAGACGATGTTCGGAAATAACGCTGTCGGGGTTGTATGGGTTGTGAAAGACTCTCACTTTTAGTGAGTCAAACTTTCCCACGTGACATTATAGGCCAGTCACTTGAAACACATGCACTAGAACCACGTGTAGATCTTCGAAAGCTTGCCTCACTAAAAGCAAGAATATTCACTCTTTCATATTAACCCATACAAACCCGACAGAGTTATTTCCGGAGTTTGTCTCATTGTCACAGCAGTTAGCAGTTAGGGAGGAGACGACACATGACTATGTATTGATTGAACATTGGATTTCCCTTCTTTGAGCCATGTGACGTCCGACAAAAACTGACCGGCACGGCCGGGTTGGCCTAGTGGTAAGGCGTCCACCCCGTGATCGTGAGGTCGTGGGTTCGAACCCCGGCCGGGTCATACCTAAGACTTTAAAATTGCCAATTAAATTGGCAATCTAGTGGCTGCTCCGCCTGGCGTCTGGCATTATGGGGTTAGTGCTAGGACTGGTTGGTCCGGTGTCAGAATAATGTGACTGGGTGAGACATGAAGCCTGTGCTGCGACTTCTGTCTTGTGTGTGGCGCACCCCGTTATGTATCGATTGGAGATTGGATTTCCCTTCTTTGAGTCATGTGACGTCAGAGGCCGACAAAACTTTATGTATCGATTGGAGATTGGATTTCCCTTCTTTGAGTCATGTGACGTCAGAGGCCGACAAAACTTTATAATTTGGCGTTTCAGGTTGACCGAAACTTTAAAGGAACTACAAAACACACGTACGTCATGTGTTTGATTGCATGTGTGTGTGCTGTTCAATGTCAAAACAACAACAAAGTCAGTACATGACGTGTGTTTTGTAGTTCCTTGGAAGTTTCGGTCAACCTGAAACACCCAAATATGAAGCAAATGTGTTTGATTGCATGTCAGTGTGTGTGTGCTCGTTCAATCGTCAAAACAACAACAAATTCATAGTACCTGAAAGGAATTCGATCGATACATAAATGTTATTTGCGTGTTTGACCAAAATATGACATTTTACACAGATCGA
Source organism: Littorina saxatilis (assembly GCF_037325665.1). NCBI lineage: Eukaryota > Metazoa > Mollusca > Gastropoda > Littorinimorpha > Littorinidae > Littorina > Littorina saxatilis. The sequence goes on along the minus strand of NC_090245.1, from coordinate 30,323,545 downwards.
GACAGTCATTGTTCACCTCGACCGCTAGCGCGGTCTCGGAGAACAATGACTGTCTCGATCTGTGTAAAATGTCATATTTTGGTCAAACACGCAAATAACGTATAATAATTTGGCTTTTCAGGTTGACCGAAACTTCAAAGAAACTCAAAAAAAAAAAACCCGTCATGTGTTTGATTGCATGTGTGTGTTCTGTTCAATGTCAAAACAACAACAAAGTGAGTACATGACGTGTGTTTTGTAGTTCCTTTGAAGTTTCGGTCAACCTGAAACGCCCAAATATGAAGCTTATGTATTTGATTGCATACATGTGGATTGCATGCATGTGTGTGTGTGTGTGTGTGTGTGCTCGTTCAATCGTCAAAACAACAACAAAGTCATAAGTACCTGAAAGGAATTCGATCGATACATAAATGTTATTTGCGTGTTTGACCAAAATATGACATTTTACACAGATCGAGACAGTCATTGTTCACCTCGACCGCTAGCGCGGTCTCGGAGAACAATGACTGTCTCGATCTGTGTAAAATGTCATATTTTGGTCAAACACGCAAATAACGTATAACATGTCAAAGCAGCACCGCCCTGATATGGCCCTTCGTGGTCGGCTGGGCGTTAAACAAACAAACAAACAAAATCCGACAAAAACTCATATTTAGGTAGCTAGCCGAGACTACAAAAGAGTGCATGTTTGTGTGCGTTCAATCGTTAAAAAAATAAAAGGAATTCTAATTAAAATCGATCGATACATAAATGTTATTTTTATTGTTGACCAGAATATGACATTTTACACAGATCTCGACAGTCATTGTTCACCTCTCGGAAGAACACTAGCCAGGGCCGGACTACCGGGGGGGTTATGGGGGTTGCGCAACCCCCCCCCCCCCCCCTAGCCTGAACATGTACCTTACTTATTTAAGACATTTTTTATTATTGCTTATTTTATGCCGTTTCATGCAAGGAGCGACCATTTTCTTATCTCAGAATATGACCTACCCATCAACTTAGCCCCCTGACCCCCACAAGGGGCTCTGCCCCTTGACCCCGCCCAGGGGCGGACGAGGGGGGGGGGGTTCTAGGGTTTCCGGACCCACCTTATAAATATAAAAATATAAAAATATTGAATGAGGTATGCATTTCTTTATTTTACATTGAGTTTCAATTTTGGGGGTTATAATCAATGACAAAATCTGCTGCCTGAAACTGGTAATGATCATCCTCAGAATGCACCAGATTGCACCATTTTGCATCCTTTTTTTCAAAATTTTCCGGGGGTGCATGCCCCCGGACCCCCCTAGCAAGCTAGGCGCTTTGCGCCGTCGGCTCGGCGCTTCGCGCCTTCACACCCATATCTTTACAATATACTTTTGAAACCCCCCCCCCCCATAAAATGAACTGATCCGCCCCTGCCGCCAGGGGGGATATCCCCCTGGACCACCTCTAGCAACCCACCCCCCCCCTCCTCTTAGCCTAGTCCGGCCCTGCTAGCTGACTGTCTCGATCTGTGTACAATGTCATATTTTGGTCAA
>NC_090245.1:30314519-30317019 GCF_037325665.1 Littorina saxatilis | reverse complement strand
CACCTGCACTTATCGCATAATGACCGTGGTCTTTTACGTGCCACTGTGGTAACATCGGTGTGGGACATGGATACAGTCTCTGGGTCTGCACATACAGTTGACCCATGTTCGTCCCGGCTTAGATTCGAACCTGTGACCAAATTATCACAAGTCCTGTGCTCTACCAACTAAGCTACCAACACACACACACACACACACACACACACACACACACACACACACACACACACACACACACGCCCAACACACACACACACATACACACACACACACACTCTCGCTCACTCTCTCTCTCTCTCTCTCTCTCTCTCTCTCGCTCTCTCTCTCTCTCTCTCCTCCCTCTCTTCGGCGATCCCAAGTCCCCAGCAAAACAATCAGACAAATATTGACTGGAAGTGAAAAGGGTAATGGTCGAATTCGACCCTTTTTAAACTACTTACACGCTTGGCTGGAGCCTTACGCAGGATTCCCACCAAGTCGTCAGGAGAGGACCCAGCAGCCCCAGTATCACCTGCGCGTACGTGCACAGCGTTCACAGCAACTTCAGTGACAGTGGGGAGAAACTTGTCCTCTGGCCCAGGGGCGCGCAAGCTTGAATCTGTCTTCAACGATCTCCATTTGGTGTAAGCGGGTTCTAGGTCCACTTTCAACGATGTCGAGTCGCTGTCATGGTGTTCCACATCAACTTCCAATGATCTCGATTTGGTGTCGGTGGGTTCCAGATCTGCCCCAAATGTTGTGAAACTGAGCCGTTCGGCACCTGAAAAGCCTGAAGATTAAACGCGCCTTGCCGAACCTAATGCGAGTACAATTCAAGTTTAGTGTCCCAGATTCAGGGTCGATGTTTCAAGGACTGATAAATTGTTGAGCGGCTTTAAGTAAGAAACGTCCAAAAAACTCCAAAAAAAGAGAATAAAAAAATAAAAAATAAAAATAAATAAACGTCGCAAAAAAAGTACTGTAATGCACCGGCATTGTACGTGACTTGAACCTAAATTTAATGGAGCCTTTAATTAATGTCTCTACTTTCGAACTGATTGAGACCGACCGTAAAACTAAAGGGTTGAAGCAATCTGTGGTTCAAATGTATCCAATTAATGCTAAAAATAAATATATTCTATTGCCACATAACTATGTTTAATAAAACAGTGACACGTGTGACTAAAGGACATCATTGGGATGCAAGTGGCCTGTCAAGACACGTCAATTTTCGTCAAAATAATAGATAAAAGGACAACAACAGGTGCCCTTCCTCGGGAGGTGTCCAGTCATCGGAAGTACCAGTGTACACAACACTGAGGACGGTCAGAGTCATGGCAGTGTGTCCTGTCATCGGAAGTACCAGTGTACACAACACTGAGGACGGTCAGAGTCATGGCAGTGTGTCCTGTCATCGGAAGTACCAGTGTACACAACACTGAGGACGGTCAGAGTCATGGCAGTGTGTTGCAGGTGATGTAAAATCATATCGACAAGTGTTAATTCTGACATAAAAACTCGATGCGAAATCTTCATGATCAAGGGACGTGACCACAAGGTATGCTGCTGACGGAGAAAAAGAACAGGCGATGTTCTTCTTCTTCTTCTTCTTCTTCTGCGTTAATGGGCTGAAACTCCTACGTACACCTGTGTTTTTGCAAGAGTGGGTGTGACAGTTTTTACCCCGCCAATTTAGGCAGCCATACGCCGCTTTCGGGGGATGCATGCTTGGTATTTTCGTGTTTCTATAACCCACCGAACTCTCACATGGATTACAGGATCTTTTCCGTGCGCACTTGGTCTTGTGCACACACACCAGCCACACACACATCAGCCACACACACACATACAGACACACACACACATACACACACCAGCCACACACACACACACACACACACCAGCCACACACACACACACACACACACACACACACACACACACACACACACACACACGTACACACACCAGCGATGGACCCAGTGTATGAGAGGGAGGGGTTTCCAAAATGAGGCAGGGTTACAAAAGCTGGTCAGGTGGAGGTCCGGGCCCTGATGCTGTTGAAAATTAGCACGTGGAACGGGTAATTTGGGTCTCTCCTTCAGAAAAATAAGGTTCCTAAAAAGCCCCCTTAGGTCCAGCCCTGCACACAAACGACAGTTACAGGTATTTCCGGAGTGTGTCTATTCGGGGCAGTAAACTTGAACGTTACCGTAATCAGGATGTTTTGGTGGCCAAAAGGCCTTGTAATTCGAGGCGGCGGCGTCGGGCGAAACAGGCTCTCGGGCAGTCGAAACGTCATGCGGATAATGTGGAGCAGGTACTGACAATCTATTAGTAGATGGCTCAGAGTCGGTAAATCCACGCTGAGAATATGGCGGAGGTAGACCTCTGGTCCCTTGAGAAGATGATTTTGTTCCGGCATGTTGTGACAGGCCTGGGTTTGTTTCCAGGAAGTAAGTAGCGTTGTCGGAGTCGTTATACTGATGACTGCAGTCCATTTGGCTGCAACGAGAATAAC
>NC_090245.1:30289519-30307019 GCF_037325665.1 Littorina saxatilis | reverse complement strand
CCAACTGCAGACGAGGGCGCAGCAGGAACAGGGCCAGCCACAGCACAGAGATAAAAGTGCGGCTGTGAAAGAACACGTCAGTTCACGGGTAGTCAGCTGCCCAGACTCATCGGAGATCGTCCTTATCTGCCAAGAAAGACACACTTAATGTGTTCATTTCATTTTCATTTTATTTTCCATTACCTTACTACATGTACTGTATTATCCCATTGCTGGGAGGGAAATTCGGGTCGCTTCCTCCCAGTGAAAAGCTAGCAGCAACTAGAGTCGCGCCACCCAGGTGTGTGCTTGTTTAGGTTTAATCAGCCACCTGCACTTATCGCATAATGACCGTGGTCTTTTACGTGGCACTGTGGTAACATCGGTGTGGGACATGGATACCGTCTCTGGGTCTCCACATACAGTTGACCCATGTTCGTCCCGGCTTAGATTCGAACCTGTGACCAAATTATCACAAGTCCTGTGCTCTACCAACTAAGCTACCAACACACACACACACACACACACACACACACACACACACACACACACACACACACACACACACACACCCCAACACACACACACACACATACACACACACACACACTCTCGCTCACTCTCGCTCTCTCTCTCTCTCTCTCTCTCTCTCTCTCTCTCTCTCTCTCTCTCTCTCTCTCTCTCTCTCTCTCTCTCTCTCTCTCTCTCTCTCTCTCCTCCCTCTCTTCGGCGATCCCAAGTCCCCAGCAAAACAATCAGACAAATATTGACTGGAAGTGAAAAGGGTAATGGTCGAATTCGACCCTTTTTAAACTACTTACACGCTTGGCTGGAGCCTTACGCAGGATTCCTACCAAGTCGTCAGGAGAGGACCCAGCAGCCCCAGTATCACCTGCGCGTACGTGCACAGCGTTCACAGCAACTTCAGTGACAGTGGGGAGAAACTTGTCCTCGGGCCCAGGGGCGCGCAAGCTTGAATCTGTCTCCAACGATCTCCATTTGGTGTAAGCGGGTTCCAGGTCCACTTTCAACGATGTCGAGTCGCTGTCATAGTGTTCCACATCAACTTCCAATGATCTCGATTTGGTGTCGGTGGGTTCCAGATCCGCCCCAAATGATGTGAAACTGAGCCGTTCGGCACCTGAAAAGCCTGAAGATTAAACGCGCCTTGCCGAACCTAATACGAGTACAATTCAAGTTTAGTGTCCCAGATTTAGGGTCGATGTTTCAAGGACTGATAAATTGTTGAGCGGCTTTTTGTAAGAAACGTCCAAAAAACTCCAAAAAAAGAGAATAAAAAAATGAAAAATAAAAATAAATAAACGTCGCAAAAAAAGTACTGTAATGCACCGGCATTGTATGTGACTTGAACCTAAATTTAATGGAGCCTTTAATTAATGTCTCTACTTTCGAACTGATTGAGACCGACCGTAAAACTAAAGGGTTGAAGCAATCTGTGGTTCAAATGTATCCAATTAATGCTAAAAATAAATATATTCTATTGCCACATAACTATGTTTAATAAAACAGTGACACGTGTGACTAAAGGACATCATTGGGATGCAAGTGGCCTGTCAAGACACGTCAATTTTGGTCAAAATAATAGATAAAAGGACAACAACAGATGCCCTTCCTCGGGAGGTGTCCTGTCATCGGAAGTACCAGTGTACACAACACTGAGGACGGTCAGTCATGGCAGTGTGTCCTGTCATCGGAAGTACCAGTGTACACAACACTGAGGACGGTCAGTCATGGCAGTGTGTCCTGTCATCGGAAGTACCAGTGTACACAACACTGAGGACGGTCAGTCATGGCAGTGTGTCCTGTCATCGGAAGTACCAGTGTACACAACACTGAGGACGGTCAGTCATGGCAGTGTGTCCTGTCATCGGAAGTACCAGTGTACACAACACTGAGGACGGTCAGAGTCATGGCAGTGTGTTGCAGGTGATGTAAAATCATATCGACAAGTGTTAATTCTAACATAAAAACCCGATGCGAAATCTTCATGTTCAAGGGACGTGACCACAAGGTATGCTGCTGACGGAGAAAAAGAACAGGCGATGTTCTTCTTCTTCTTCTGCGTTAATGGGCTGAAACTCCTACGTACACCTGTGTTTTTGCAAGAGTGGGTGTGACAGTTTTTACCCCGCCAATTTAGGCAGCCATACGCCGCTTTCGGGGGATGCATGCTTGGTATTTTCGTGTTTCTATAACCCACCGAACTCTCACATGGATTACAGGATCTTTTCCGTGCGCACTTGGTCTTGTGCACACACACCAGCCACACACACATCAGCCACACACACACACATACAGACACACACACACACACACACATACACACACCAGCCACACACACACACACACCAGCCACACACACACACACACACACACACACACACAAACACACACACACACACACACACACACACACACACACACACACGTACACACACCAGCGATGGACCCAGTGTATGAGAGGGAGGGGTTTCCAAAATGAGGCAGGGTTACAAAAGCTGGTCAGGTGGAGGTCCGGGTGATCTGGCCCCCCTGATGCTGTTGAAAATTAGCATGTGGAACGGGTAATTTGGGTCTCTCCTTCAGAAAAATAAGGTTCCTAAAAATCCCCCTTAGGTCCAGCCCTGCACACAAACGACAGTTACAGGTATTTCCGGAGTGTGTCTATTCGGGGCAGTAAATTTGAACGTTACCGTAATCAGGATGTTTTGGTGGCCAAAAGGCCTTGTTCGAGGCGGCGGCGTCGGGCGAAACAGGCTCTCGGGCAGTCGAAACGTCATGCGGGTAATGTGGAGCAGGTACTGAAAATCTATTAGTAGATGGCTCAGAGTCGGTAAATCCACGCTGAGAATATGGCGGAGGTAGACCTCTGGTCCCTTGAGAAGATGATTTTGTTCCGGCATGTTGTGACAGGCCTGGGTTTGTTTCCAGGAAGTAAGTAGCGTTGTCGGAGTCGTTATACTGATGACTGCAGTCCATTTGGCTGCAACGAGAATAACGAGCGTGGTGATTCATTGGCTGGGATGCACGAACTCAAAACTGGGTGTTACCAAATGGGTGGATACCAGCCGCGGGGTCGGATTAGCTGAAGTTGAGATTTGTTTGTTATTTCAACCAATCCGACACCGCGACAGGCTTCCATCAAGTTGGGAACTTTCTGTTAATGGAAGGGCGCTGGTTCTGTGCGACGCTTAGTTTTCGAGATAGGTGTGACTGACGCTCAAGCTTAGCTCGAGTGACTCTGTTGATAAAATAACTCTGCTTTACGTTAACCATAGTATAGTGTGGGGAACCCAAATGGGCAAACGAGCTCACACGTAACCAGAAAATTCTGGAACGCTGAAGAAGAAGAAGAAGAAGAACACCAACGCAGATCCGCCAAGCCTTTAACATGGGAAACACAACATTCTTGCACTTGGACATTTGCCAGAAATCGTCAGCATTGCTACTTTCTGTGGGAAACGGGAATTTTGAGCTGAATCAATGTCGCTGATTGACACAGGTGTCAGTTGTGAAATCAGTTAACCGTTCCCACTCTAGGCAGAAATTAGCCCGGCTGCAGATTGTGAGAATGTGTCCAAGAGAGAATTAGAATGGTCCATTTCCACGTGAAAGGCTATATGGATATATTGGAGCTTAAAAAGATGGTTAAGACAAGAAAGGATTTAATCAAAGTCAAACTTAGCAGATAAGGACACAAACATGACGGTGCCACGGAACAGCAGAAAAGACGACTTACCCAAAGAAACAAAAACACAACTGTGCATCAAAAACTCCAGCCGCGTTCAGAGCTCCAAACTCCGATCCCAGGTTTGTGATAATGTTTTCGGTGCAGGAACCCGGAAAACATACCTTATCAGCTCGTGGTTGATAAACATGGTGCCAGATCGATAAATCGTGCACCCAACATCTGTTGCTGAGAAGAAATGTTGCGTCTGCTCTGCTACCCGTAAATCCGGGTCGTTGGGTTCCCTTACGCGTTGTCAACACTTCAAAATGGCCGGCTGGCCGATTTTCTTGAATTCTGAGCACATGTTCAGAGTAAACATAAGATACCCATGTCCTCTTGGATTCACTGAGCAAAGGATAAAGAATACGAAGAAATAATCTTTACATCCGTTATTGCAACTTAATTTTCAAGCAGAATTTAATTAGCACATTATCGAAATATTTCTTAGCTCCCAAGCTGAAATATGTAACACCATTCAGTGTAGTTTATTGTTCTGTTATTTTGCTAGACTGTATATGCATTAAATGTTGAAATAGTGGTTTTTTATTCATAGTTCACATGTTAAGCGCGGAGAGCTGTCATTATAATCATTATTATTATTTACATCGTTCGAACCGGGTCAAAGATTACTGGACTAAAATTTCAAGTAATTTGATGGAAAAATGCAGTCACGATAGTCTAGTATGGCTTCGACTTTTTTTTTTTAAGCCGGATATGACTTCATCAAATTTATCGAAAAACAAGTCGCGTAAAGCAAAATTAAAACATTTAGTCAATCTGTCGAAGTCACAAAACGAAACTGAACGCGTTCATTCACCAAGACAATAGCTTTGCCAATCCCGCTGATCGCTTGAAGTGACAAGCCAGTATAGCGCAGTTAGCACTACCACTTAACAGGAAAGAGCGCTTTTCTTTATTCTTTTTAACTTTCTGAGCTTGTTTTTAATCCAAAAATAACATATCTATATGTTTTTGGATTAAGGAAATGATAAATAATAAGATCAAAATATTTTTGAATTAATTACTAATTGATTTGCAATGACCAAACTTTTTAATAAATGTTCAAACTTCCAAGCTGAAATGCAATCCAATAGTCCGGGCTTCGTAGAAGATTGCTTGACCAAAATTACAATAAATGTGAGTAAAAAATGACGTCACCACAGTGCGGCCTCAACTTTTGCAAAAACCCGGATATGACGTCATCAAAAATAATAAAAAAATAAAAAAAACTTTGAAGGGAGATCATCTGAGAGAACTTTGATAAAAAGTTTCATAAAGATCGGTCCGGTTTTCCTGGAATTGCTGTCTATACATACACACACAAACACAGACACACAGCATTACCTTCGTCTGGATTCCCGGTGAGTGTGTGCGTGTGTGTGTGTGTGTGCGTGTGTGTGTGTGTGTGTGTGTGTGTGTGTGTGTGTGTGTGTGTGTGTGTGTGTGTGTGTTTGTGGTTGTTGTGTGTGTACCTTCATGCGTGAGTGTGTTTGTGTGTGTATGTGCGTGTGTGCATTTGTGTGTGTACTGTGTGTGTGGGTGTGTGTGTATGTACCTTCATGCGTGAGTGTGTTTGTGTGTGTGCGTGCTTGAGTGCGTGCGTTCGCGAGCGCGCGCGCGCGCGTGTGTGTATGTGTGTGTGTGTGTGTGTGTACCTGCTTGCGTGGATTTATTGAATTGCTGATAGAGTTAGTGTGAAATCTTTCCTCAACCGCCATGGAATAGAACTCAGTGACAAAACACACATATTACTAGATACACACGTACACATATGTTATATGAAGTCTTATATCGCGCGCGTATCTCCAGACTCGGACTCAAGGCGCAGGGATCTATTTATGCCGTGTGAGATGGAATTTTTTACACAATACATCACGCATTCACATCGACCAGCAGATCGCAGCCATTTCGGCGCATATCCTACTTTTCACGGCCTATTATTCCAAGTCACACGGGTATTTTGGTGGACATTTTTTATCTATGCCTATACAATTTTGCCAGGAAAGACCCTTTTGTCAAGTCGTGCACCCAATACACCCAATCATACGCGAAAGTACAAACGCACGACTGCACACACACACACACACACACACACACACACACACACACACACACAGTGACACACACACACACACACACACACACACACACACACACACACACATTCATACGCACGCACGCACGCACACATACAGACACACACACAAGCACACACACACCGTGACAAGCACACACAGACACACACACACACACGCGCGCGCGCACACGCACACACACACACACACTGGCACAGTCACACGTACACACGCACGCACTCACGCACGCACAAACGCACACACATTTCCTGTGGCCTACAAATCCAACACTTACCTGGTCAGTCTGTAATTCGTCAAAACGGCGTTTCCTGATAGTCGCCATGTTGCCTCGAAACAAGGGACATCACCCACTTTGCAAAGTTAAGTTAGTCCTTCTGTACGTGTGGTAACATTATTCGTCACGCAGAATCTTTTGGTAAAGCTTTTAGAGCGATCTGAAGGCCTTTTCCAAGTGGATACTATCCCTTTAAACACACACACAAGTTCACAAGCTTACTTGTACGGTCCACCATAACGATTGATTCTTCTCTGTCGAATGCAGAAAACGGTGCGTGGAGATTTCACACAACAGACAACAGTTACTGCTCCTTCCGTTAGTTTAATCAGTTAGTTAGTTAGTTAGCTGTTGCTTTTCGGGTCCAGCGGACCATAATAGGCCCAATCAGGACCCCGTCTAATAAGTAATGAATGTCCTTTTTCAACTCTTATTAGAAGCTAGGGGAAGGGCTTATAATGTGACCGGCCCCTAATATGGACCACCTCCTGTTCTGACAAACTAACGGCGCTAGAGCGCTGAAAAAAGTTTTATTCGCTGTATTCGCCCTCTCTGGATAACTTGCACATGTCAAAACAGTTGCAGAAACACAAATCTCAAAACCGTTAGGCTTTTTCTCTTTTTTTCACTTTTGGCAGCGTTCACTCTAAATTTGCCGCCTAAAACGGACTCGTTTCTGTCCACAACCAAAGCTTTTATCACACAAAAATTGCTATATATGACAGCTAATACCGTATTTGTTACATTTTAGCAGGTTTGACACCGAGTTTCTACTGCAAACAGAAAATAATAGCAAAATCTCAAAGTATGTCATGTGCGAGTCCCCTAATATGGACCACCTTCAACAAATCGAAGAAAAAAAAAGCTAAAGGCTATTTTCATTAATTCATTAAGAAGCTTGCTGGAAATAACCTATAACTAGCCCTCGAGATTTAAAAAAACAACAACAAAAAGTCTTCTTTTCGTGGAAGTTGATAATTTCACTTATTTTCACTCTGTTTTTGATAAGCTTCTTTAGTTTCCTGGTGTGCTTCAAATAATGCTCTCATCAACCCGAAACAGCTAAATCTAAAGCATATTTTAATTAGTCTGACTTGTACAATAAGTTGTATCGTGTTATTTTGAAGTATAGGGAGCTTTTTGCAGTGATTCGCGAAGGCCGCTTCACTGGTCCATATTTGGCACTCAGGCTCCTAATATGGACCATTTGTGATTTTTTCTGTATCTAATTTTTGCTGAATGTCTATCAAAGCTATTTCACTCTAATTAGGCCTAACCGTTAACCTAAGATAGAAGGACTACCAAACAAATAATGAAACTTCTTCGGAAGAAAACAAGCAAGTTATTAGCATGAAACAAAAAGTGGTCCATATTAGGAGCCCTTCCCCTACATGTATTTGTAAAAGTCCCGGCTTCTTTGTTGCGAATGGCCGATGGTTCTGCACTTGCTTGTTTGATGACACTGCCAGACACGCCTTTATCACACACACACACACACACACACACACACACACGTTTTGTGATTGGCCAGCGGATATGCAGTGCGTAGTATATTCTGCCCATAAGCATTGCGAAATGGTGCGCCGTGTAAACTCTTTCGTTTGCATGTGTTGAAATGTTTACTCTTTACCTGCGCTCTATTTTTCTTGAATCTTTTTCTATTTGGTCTTCTGACACTTTTCGTCCGTTGGGCAGCAATGTGCAATGGCCAATGCTTTTGCAGCACGGAACTTCTATGTTGTGCTGTAAATGCATAGCCCAAAAGAAATGGCAGTCCGCGAGTGAAAAATAACGACTGTCTTTTATAAATGACCGCGTGCAGCAATACATGTATGTTCAGGGTTTTACATGAGATAAGAGCGTCTGCCCATTCTGAAACATATGATACTAAACATCAACTTGACAGTCTTGTTTGCTGTCGGCCCGGTTCAGAGTTGGATTTTTTCCTGAATTCGTTTTTCAGATTGGTGTTCATAGGTGTCAGTCAGAAAAAAAGAGTAGTTTAGCGAATAAAAAGAAATCCACCTGTGAGCAGAAAGACTGAAACCTTTTGGTATGTGGCCAAGTGGAAGATCCACTAATCCCGGGTAACGGCTGGAAGGATTTTTGAGCTGTGATTTACAAGACGGTCAACATTGGCCAATATGTAGCAACTCCGCGTGTGTACATTTTTTGGATGTTGTGTGTATTTGTTTATCTTTTTTGGGGGTGAGAGGACAGCCTTCGGACACCAATTCCCCACTCCTTCCCGCACCCCAAACTTGTATTAGGTGCCTGTCTCAAAAATTGACAGCTCAAACCTTGAAAGTAGGTCAAGTGACAACACTGGACAAGCTACCTGCCTGCACTGCGACTTGCGCTTATCTGAGTACACATCACGGCGTCTGTCGTGTGAACTGACAAAGGAAACCCACTAGTCTTACATCGGTGCCATATCGGTTGAAGGAACGTGAAAAATCAACCACCAAACAGCATCTGTGTATAAACCTGAGTAGACTGCTTGCTTTGGAACTGGCAACCATGCAGTCCTTGTGTTCCTTTCCATTGGACAAGCGCTCTTATTAGAGAGAGAGAGAGAGAGAGAGAGAGAGAGAGAGAGAGAGAGACACACACACACACACACACGCACAGAGTCAGACAGGCTGGCAGAAACATAACACGCGCGAACGCGGCACCCACGCACGCATGAACGCACGCCGCGTTAACGCATGCACGCCCCATGTTTAATCTGTGTGTGTTAGACTCGTGTGTGTGTGTGTGTGCAGGAGAAAGAAAGAGAAAGTATGGGAGAGGGAGAAAGAAGCAAACACACACAAGAATCAAAACCATTGTCATGTATCTTTTATTGAGTTTAAACAGTTATCAATATAAGTTAACAATACTGAAACATAAAAATAAACATTTTATCACAGATCTTGAAATTCATGGATTTGTGGTGAACGTCTCTGTCCTCTTGTGCGTCTGTCTGTCTGTGTGTTTTTCTGTCTGTCTGTCTGTCTGTCTGTCTGTCTGTCTCTCTCTCTCTATATATATATATATATATATATATATCTCTCTCTCTCTCTCTCTCTCTCTCTCTCTCTCTCTCTCTCTCTCTCTCTCTCTCTCTCTCTCTCTCTCTCTCTGATGCGTGTCTAGCAGTGTCATCAAACAAAGAGTATGGTGATAACCACGAGACAAAAACACCAATTAAGTCCTTTACAATTACAACTGTCAGTTGGTTCAACTCAAGTGCAGCAAGTTAGGGAACATAGATTATTGGGTGTTACCATTGATCAAGAGTTGAAATGGCAAACTCATTTGAGTAATATTTGCAAATTAATATCAACAAATTTGTACCTGTTATCAAAATTAAGGCATTACGCAGATTCTGCAGCACTCAAAATGTTCTATTACGCCCACATAATGCCTCATATAAACTTCGCATCGACACTTTGGGATAACTGCAGTGATATTCATGTAAAAAGACTCAATTCCCTGCATCACCGAGCTGCAAAACTTATTCTGCATGATTTGAATAGGTCCACGGATGATAAACTAAAGCTCCTGAATTTCCTCCCCTTGAAAGATCAGTTGACGTTAAACAAGGGGAGGAAATTCAGGAGCTTTAGTTTATGTGTTCATGTATAAAATTCTAAATGACGACTGTCCTAAATATTTGCAATCACATTTCAAACATGCCACAAAAAGATATGGGTCCCAACAAATCATCCCTCCTATACCTCGCATAGACCTCTACAAATCGAGCTTAGCCTTCTCGGGAGCGTTTCTCTGGAACTCCTTCCCCCAACAGATAAGAAATGCAACTTCAGTGAAAATGTTTAAGAGACAGTCACGTTCACACATCATTCGTGATTGTTATTTTGTTAAACATTTTGTACTAGTGTTAGCGGATGTGTAGCTGATCGGAGCAACTTTATTCCCAAATGAAAGGTATAACTATGTCAATGTAATTTTGTCATTTTTGAGTTCTCCTTATGTAATTCCTTAAATGCACATTGTGTTGCATTCCATACAATGTATTTCTGTATTTTATATGATTGAATTTATATTTTTTATGTGCGTCTGTCTTTATGTGTTGTATAAAGGACAGGTTGGAAGAATAGGCTTTGCCTAAAACCTTTTCTCTCTCTCTCTCTCTCTCTCTCTCTCTCTCTCTCTCTCTCTCTCTCTCTCTCTCTCTCTCTCTCTCTCTCTCTCTCTCTCTCTCTCTCTCTCTCTCTCTCTCTCTCATGTAAGCTTAATTCCTCATATCTCTTCAGTGGTTGTCATCGATCTGGTAAAGACACGTCACTCTGCCTAAAACACATTGTAAAGACGTTTAAAACTAATTCTGAACAAAATGGTGCTAAACACTTCAAAGATTAAAAATGAAATGTCTTGTTATCAGAATGTGTATTGATTATCAGTTTTAGAACGTGTCCATAAGCAGTCTGCTTGTTAACGTTCTTAATGTTGTTACTGTTTATAACGTGTATACAAGAAATTAATAAAACACGCTTTAACCAAATGTTGAAAATTAAAAATTCGCTTCGCATTCACACACGAGAACAAGACATTCAACCGTTTCATGGCTTAAGGCTTGCTTGTTACTAAAGAGCCAGGGCAGCATTATACTCTACTGTGAGGTTTCAGTAGAACTTCAATTGTAAGACACTTGCCTTAATGCCTTAATATAAGACATCCCCTATTTTAAGGCCTTGCCTTTTCAGATTGTCTCTTCATAAGGTCTGAACATTTGCCTCTGTTTTTAAACTTTCTCATTTTTAACAACATATTTTTCTCAGATTTGTTGTAGTTCTTGAATGAAGGGGTACACTGTACCTGTTCAGGGCCGAGGAAGCTGACGAGCACCGCCTTTACACAGGTGGCTTGAGAGCAGGTGACCGCTCTAACGCTAGGATATTGAAAGCCCCAATAGACGATTTTGGAAAACAACTCCTGCGGGTGTTGTGGAATGGTGACATTTTCGTGGAAAACCTCCAATAAACAAAGGGGGGACCAATCACTAGTGAAGGGGGTGTCGGAAACACGTCGAACCGGCGGAGCCCATGTTTCCGACAGACCTCAGTCTCGCTTGTGATTGGACCTTCCTTTGTTTGTCGGAGGTTTTGCAAGAACATGTCACTCTCCCACAACCCATACACACCCGACGAAGTTAGTTTTGGAATTGGTCTGTTTTGCATACTTGTTAAATTGTATTGTACGGACACTTGATAATTGTATGTCTTATGTCGTATGTCACGATCCAGTACGACAAACAGATTGTGATACTACCCATTTACCTAGAGTATAATATATAGGGCTGATGAGGTTACCTTCCTTTACCTATCACCGAGAGTCACCGTGAAGCGTGTGTACAAAATACACTCCCGTGCCGCTTACATTTTCAGCTTGCGTTCCAAGCCTCCTATGCTATGGCCAAATCCTGAGAATGAAACTTTGGCAAATCTTGCCGAATGTCATCAAAAATAAAAATAAAAAATACCCCTCCACCCCCTCCACCCCACCCCACCCCACCCCACGACCCGCCAAACCACAACTTACCTCCCAACCCAACAAACATCTACGAATCCTCTACCCTTCGCCACATTCCGCATTATTACGCCAACCTCACTTTAATTTGTAAACGTTTGAAAAATAAATCATGGTTGTCCATTCTCGATATCGTAACAACAGATCCTGGGTCATTCCGCCACTGTTAATTCGTCAACCATGACGTCATTTGTAGTTTCACTACCCGTAGTAGTATCTGTTGGTCCTCTTTGCTGCGTTGTAGGCGTCGATGGTGTACTTGATCCTCATGCCAGTGATGACCCAGACGATGATGCCGAGGACGAAGGTGATGACGAGGAAGATGTACATCGTTCTGAGGGCCCCTCTGGCGGTAGTGTACTGTCCTTGCTGCACCAGACCGTGCGCCTAGGAACACAAATTGTGAGATGTTGAAATGGTAAGGCGCACTATTCCGTGCGTGTGGCAGTGTGTTGTGTTCTTTATGTCTGTCTGTCTGTCTGTCTGTCTGTTTGTCCGTGTGCGGCGTCTTTTCAGTTTTAACTATGTGCATGTGCTTTGTTTTGTTTTTTAACAAAACGACAATAGAACAACAACAACAACTAACTACGGCAGCAGCAACAGCAATGATAACAACACGTACAATTACCACCCACGCCGCCAAACCACTACCATCACGAGAACAACAACACAACGCGTTTTCTTCCTGGCTGCATTCATATAATAAAATAAAATAAAATCTGCTCTATTACATTTCATCCGGATCTTACTTCATGTTGCTAAAAAAAAGACATATCCCGTTTTCAGGCTCGTTCAAGTATTTCTAAAAGTTGTTTTCACCTTTCTTCCCAGCTAAGACAGACAGTCGGTTGGTACTACCCCCAACAGGAAGAAAAATTGATGATGACACTCCCCAAGTTACACACACACACACACACACACACACACACACACACACACACACACACGCACACACACACACACACACACACACACACACACACACACACGTCTAGAAAACAAAAAGAACTCCAAGTAAGGAGTTTTTTTCGTGTCCTGAGTTTTTTTTGAGAGTCGTGGGGCGGGGGGGGGGGGGGCACAAACGTACTCTTGTGTGTTTCCGTTCTCGCAATATAATCGCTCCCTTCAATATCCACTGTCACACCACCAAGCCCCTGCCGCCAAGCCCCTGTCATTGCATCAAAGATTAAGCTTTTTATCAACGAGTTCTACGAAGAACGTTTTCTTAGGCAAGCGCTTTCTCACGTCATACAAAGCCCCTTCGCTGATAAGAAAGGAGTGTTACAGAAAGCATGACCTCGTGCGACGGGGTATTTAAAGAGAGGGCTTTTATGGATTGCCTAACCATGTCATGTCCCAAACATACACTAGTTTCCACACTGATTCAAAACCATTCTGTTTTAAATCAGTATTTTGCTGATGACACCCAGCTGTATAAACCCAGTCCCCCTGCAGAGACACATTCCGCCATCGAGACCATTCAGACATGCATCACTGATATTAAATCTTGGATGGTCGATAACAAACTTAAGCTGAATGATGATAAGACTAAAGTCTTACTGTGCAAAAAGAAGAACACTACATTTCCCTCTCCCCAACCTGTTTCTGTTCAAATAGGCAACACCGACATTCTTTTCTTGCCATCAGCTAGAAACCTTGGATTCACCCTTTCATCTGACATGACCCTTAACAAACATAATATCTTTAGTCTGTAGAGCAGCTTATTTTGAGCTTCGGAAGATCAGCACCATTCGCCACACGTGACACTCTCCTCTCAAACAACTAACACTCTTGTCTGTGCCTTTGTTCTTTCTAAACTTGACTACTGCAACTCTCTTCTCTCTGGCTGTCCTCTGTACCTCCTGCATAAACTACAAAAAGTCCAAAACTCGGCAGCACGCCTCATTCTGAAAGCACGAAAACGAGATCACGCAACACCACTTCTTCACACACTGCACTGGTTACCTATTCAAGCCCGCATTGACTACAAACTGTCCACCCTCTGCTTTAACTTCTTTTCTGGCTCGCCTCCTGCTTACTTCTCTGAACTCCTCACCGTCTATTCTCCAGCAAGACAACTCCGTGCCTTTTCTGACTGTCGCATCCTCACCATTCCACACACCAAAACCAAAACATACGGACAACGCACTTTTACTTTCTGCGCACCCACACAATGGAATTCTCTCCCCTTTCACATCCGCCACTCTCAGTCACCCCAAGCATTCAAACGAGCACTTTAAACGCACCTCTTCAAGAAATACAACCCCTGATTTTGTTTTCTCAGTCCATCAGTAGGCTACTTGTAGTGTATTTGTTGTTTTAGTGATAATGTGATAATGTAAATAAACATCTAGGGCTGTTTTCAGTATTGTTGATAACATGTTCTGTTTGATTAAGGGTATTCAGCTGGTATTTCCTTGTTTTCACTACCTATTTTATTCATGTTTTTATTACTTAGTTAGTGGAAGAATCTTTTGTAATGTATGTTTGATGGTGTATGCTTTTAATTAAGCGTTGCTGACTATGAATGTAGATGTAAATGCTTGTATAACTGTGTTTTAATTTTAAATGTGTCAAGCGCAAAGAGCATAATTGTAAAGTTATGATGTTGCGCTATATAAATGCTCATTTATTATTATTATTATTATTATAGTTCTGGGAACATAAAAACCAAGTTAGCATAGCGGATTGCATTGTCACAAAGTAGACGTGCACACGCAAGCACAAAACACTCTTAAGATTAACAACAATCAAGTTGTGACACGTTAGGCTTGCCATACATACCTTTCTGTTAAAGACGATAGCGACCACAGCAAAAGGCCAAGCACCGAGGCAGAAGAAGATGGAGAGAATAGAGACGACCAAAGAACAGCCTGTCTCGGGAGGGGTACCGCTCTCTCTAATCGGCTGGGTCGTCACCTGTGAAAGTCAAAGGGAAATGTTGTATTTGTCATATTTCTTTGAACACATTGGTGCCAGCTAAGATAAGGCCGCCGTGACTTTATTTTCTTCCGATCCATTTCACGTCAAAAAGTTGATGTAACTGCGAGATCTCTGTCTTGAAGCATAGTCACATGTACCCCTCTATAAGTAACAAGGGGAAAAAAAGAAAGAAAAAAACACCAACAACAACAACCACCATCACCGCCACCACCACCACAACAACAACAACAACAACAACAACAAACGAAAGCCATAAACTTAAAGTCCCTGTCCTGCCCGTGGAAACCGTTGGGCTCGCCGTCTCAGATCTAGCCAGGCATGCATGGGATAAGATCATCCCTCCATTTAAACACATACCAAAAACAAAACTTGACTAAATGTAATGAACACCCTGACTGATTCCTGTGAGAAGTTGTGTGTGGGTTAATTTTACAAAACGTCAGTAGCTTATTACGTCAGGAAATGTAATTCATAAACGATGTTCCTCTCTGAGACTGCGTGCAGGATGTTGATTTTTGGTAATTGTCCACGTGGAAGGATATGGTCTCATCCCATGCAAAAAGGCCAGATCTGAGATGGTGAGTCAAATGATTGTAAACGCAAGAAAGACTGTGCCGTTACAACCGAGAAGAAATAACTTCACCAGTACTGACCTACACTAGGCTGCATTGGCTTGTAAATCGTTCCTGACTTATTAATTAATTTACAATTCATTTGCTGTATCCTTCATACTGTCACTCTTCGGGAGACGAGCACGTTCGCAAAACGTAAAAAAAACACTTCATTTTTGTATGCCGCGCCATCGAATCATTGTAAACCTCAGAAAAATGTCTCTTTCTCCTGTAAACGATCATGTGAACCAACACAGATTCGTCACGACTCTTACATGGGATAAGAGGGTCCTTCCACCTCGACAAGTACCAAACATCTGGCTGCATTCTATGTAGAGTGGGGATTTTTCGCTGACATTTATTGGCAGATTTTGCGCAGGTGTCACTTAGGATCCTTTAAGTTAAACCGTAACGTTTCGTAAGTGACACCTGCTCCAATCTGCCAACACAATCATTTCAGCGAAAAATCTCCACTCTACACAGAATGCAGCCAGGCGGTGGATGTTTGGTATTTGTCCAAGTGGAGGGTGCTCTATCTCGTGTAAAAGCCGGAACGGATCTGTGGCGAAGAAGATCCCATGCGCGAGAAGGAATAAGCTTTCAATGTCAAGAATCAAAACACTAGAAAGGTGAAGTTTACAAAACGATTTATTGAAGACAAAGCGAAACATTGACAAGGATTTCTACCTGTCGGTCTCTAAAGTGTACAAACAGGATACGCAACAGACACGCAGTGATTACATGATTTAACAGCCTTCAATGTAGCTGCTTTACTCTACTCACAATGACAGGTGCTCCGTACGGCCCCACGTTGGGAGGGGGAGCGTATGGCCCCCCGTACTGGGGCTGAGTGACGTAGGGAGGGGGGTTGGGGCCCTGGGGTTGGGAGTAGGCATAGGGGTCAGAGGTCATGCCGTACCCTTGGGGCTGGGGCTGGGAAGGGTAGTCTCCCGTCATGGCCATGTTGTCAATACCGTTTTTTCCTGTAAAAGAAAAAGATAATTCAAATAAATAAAATCAACAGAAAAATAAGAATTAATTGGCGTGTTCATCATTGTTGTTGTCATGATCGAATCAAAGATGAAAAGAAAGAAAGCGGTGCGTGAAGGAAGATGAGGAGAAGAATTCCCTTCCCACTATCCCAATAATCTTATTCCATCTCCCCACTCTTCAACAAAGGGGTAAATCAAAAGGGTAAATAAACAAATTACCCCCCAAAACGACAACAGATACAAAATCAAAGGGACAAAGAAGAAAAAAAAATTATCAAAGAAACAATTAACTAAACAAACAAACAAACAAACAAACAAAGTAATAGGAAAACAAGTAGACAACAAACAAACAAAAACCTAACAAACAAACAAAACATAAAAACAGCCACACTTTAACCAAGCTGAAGAATCAATTCAGTAGAGAACAATATTGTGCTAGGGAAATGTATTCAACAATGAAGAACGTGTATTCGTTCACCATTAGATTTACACCTACTTTTATAAACATAAACAAAAACGAGGAAGAAAATAAACATCAGCAGCAACAACAACAACAACACCAACAACAACAACAACAACAACAACAACACAACAACAACAGCAACAACAAAGAAAACCGTCCGAAAAAAAGGAAATGTTACAAGCAACAACAAAAAACAAAACAAAAACAATTTGACATCAGGTAAGCTAGCTTCCAATCAAAACTAAAGCACACACGACACGCAGCACACTTCTCAAAATAAAACTAATGCACACATTATATATTACTGGTGAAACAGATGGTTTTCATTATTGAACTCACCTGTGTCAGCCATAACGATGGTACTGTGTAGTCGAATTAATAAACCTTGAACGTCAAAGAAGTTCAACACAGCAAACAAACACACAGAGTACGTGTGCCTCTTGTCAGTAAGTTTTCTTTTTCTTCTGGCACTCTTGTCAGTAGTGGGCTATTCTCGGCCACTGTGTTCTGACCGGTGGGAGATTTTGATTTTCTTTGCTCAAACAGATTTTTAAACTCGAGCCAAAACGTCCGAACGAAAGAATGCACGTATGGGTCGAACTAATGATTCTTTGCGTACACACAGCCCTTTTAGCCTAAGAGGAATACTCGCTGATGATACGCTGAAAATTATAGGTCACCGCCGCGAGCTCGCGCTTTTATCAACTGCGGAGTAATTTTCCCATGGCGTCATGTGTCCGGTCCCGTCATTGGCCAACGGATATGCAATGAGCCGGATCGCATCCTGTTTTGGTCCAAACTGGGTAAGTCCCACCCTTAAAGCATTGCGACATAGTACGCATAGGTAAACACTGTG
>NC_090245.1:30284519-30287019 GCF_037325665.1 Littorina saxatilis | reverse complement strand
CGCTCTTCCTCTAACCCTCTCTCTTTCTTATGCCCCGGTCTCACATCTACGAATGTCACCCGACTTTAGGTAGTCGGCTGGAAGTCGGAAGAGGTCGGAGAGTTCGTGAGAATTAGCAATTTTGTTTTTGAAAAGTCGGTTAGTTCGGAAGGCCCTTCAGACTGTTTTGAACATGCAGGCATAACTCTCTCTTCTCCTGTTTCTCTGCCCTCTCTTCTTCTGTCTCCCCTCCCCCCCCCCCTCTCTCTCTCTCTCTCTCTCTCTCCCCCCTCTCGGCCTCTCTTTTTGCTGTGGGCCACCCTCTGTCATTCAAATGCCTTTCTCCGGTATGTAGAGATTTCTTCTGTCCCTGTCGTGTTCAATCACATTCTACATATCTATTTTATGTGTGGCCTTTCTAATTCTTTACTTACTTTGTTGTTGTTGTTGCGCAAACAAACATTGAACGCGCACTGAGCTGCGGGCATGCTTCGGGGTAATAATTTCGCAAACGTCTCAGTGAATATAGAGGTTACACACCGAGTTTCAGTAAAGAAGCCCCTCCCTCTCATGCACAAGGTCAAGGCGAAATAAGGCCTAAGGACAGTACACAAAGAAAATATCAAGTTTCGGTTCTCTTAAAATGTTATCTAGAGTGCAGTTGCTCACAGATCGATCCCTCACAATCGAACAGCAGCAGACTGCACATTGGTTGACTTGCTACTGCTGCCCATTTTTGCTAAGCGCAAACAATTGCACAGATGGCAACTTGCTGTTGTTTTGCGTGAGGCAGTTGTGTGTGTGAGGGGGGGGGGGGGTAGAGGTGTGTCAGTTGTGCATGTGTGTGTATTTCTTTCTTTATTTGGTGTTTAACGTCGTTTTCAACCACGAAGGTTATATCGCGACGGGGAAAGGGGGGAGATGGGATAGAGCCACTTGTCAATTGTTTCTTGTTCACAAAAGTACTAATCAAAAATTTGCTCCAGGGGCTTGCAACGTAGTACAATGTATTACCTTACTGGGAGAATGCAAGTTTCCAGTACAAAGGACTTAATATTTCTTACATACTGCTTGACTAAAATCTTTACAAAAATTGACTATATTCTATACAAGAAACACTTAACAAGGGTAAAACGAGAAACAGAATCCGTCAGTCGCCTCTTACGACATGCTGGGGAGCATCGGGTAAATTCTTCCCCCTAACCCGCGGGGGGTTGTGTGTGTATGTTGGTGCGTTATTTGTGTATGTGTGTGAAGTGATGGTCAATGATGACTTTGTGTGTGTGTGTGTGTGTGTGTGTGTGTGTGTGTGTGTGTGTGTGTGTGTGTGTGTGTGTCTGTGTGTTTGTCTGTGCGTATGTGTTTATGTGTGTCTGTGTGTCTGTGCGTCAGTGTGTGTCAGTGTGTCTGGGTCAGTCCGTATGTACCTGCATTAGTGTTTGTGTGCCTGATCTAAACATAATTTAGGAAATATACTTCTGTACTTATTGGGTTGAGAGAAAATAGTCGTTAAGAGTAAGGTATAAGCCTGCAGGAAACTTCCACTGAGGCGAACAGTAAATGACAGTCATTTACGCTCAGGTTTCATCACAACCATTCGTCTGTGCAGACAAAAGTATAGTTTTAACGTACTTTTCAAGAACCTAGCACTTTTGGCAGCAAAGACCTTCAATTAAGTTGGTTTGTGTTACAGTGTACAGAACTTGGCTGCTCTACTTGTTTTCACACGCACAGATGAAGAGAGAAGGGGTAAAGGGGGTTATGGGCTTGCTGCTTGGGGTTGTTTTTACTTTTAGTCAAGTTTTGACTAAATGTTTTAACATAGAGGGGGAATCGAGACGAGGGTCGTGGTGTATGTGTGTGTGTGTGTGTGTGTGTGTGTGTCTGTCTGTGCGTGTGTGTGTGTAGAGCAATTCAGACTAAACTACTGGACCGATCTTTATGAAATTTGACATGAGAGTTCCTGGGTGTGATATCCCCGGACGTTCTTTTCCTTTTTTTGATAAATGTTTTTGATGACGTCATATCCGGCTTTTTGTAAAAGTTGAGACGGCACTGTCACACCCTCATTTTTTAATCAAATTGATTGAAATTTTGGCCAAGCAATCTCCGACGAAGGCCGGACTTCGGTCAGTATTGCATTTCAGCTTGGTGGCTTTAAAACTAATGAACGAGTTTGGTCATTAAAAATTGGAAACTTGTAATTAAAATTATTTTTTTATTAAACGATCCAAAAACAATTTCATCTTATTCTTCGTCCTTTTCTGATTCCAAAAACATATACATATGGGTTTGGGGTTTTTTTTTGTTTTTTTTTAACCTCAGTTGCATGCAGGTTTGCTACTACAATTATTTTTTGCCTTATTATTATTATTAATTTTTTTTTTTCGTGTGTGGCTTGGAGCAAACCTTCTTCATAGGTCTTTTCTTTTCTCAGTCAAATGTGTACATTTTTAGATCAACAAACTTTATCAGTAAACTAATATGTTTAAGTAAATAAATAAAAATAATCATAACATAA
>NC_090245.1:30274519-30279519 GCF_037325665.1 Littorina saxatilis | reverse complement strand
TAGCTCAGTGGGTACTGCCCTTGTGATCCATGGGTCGCGGGTTCGAATTCACAGCTCAACTTTCTGAACTCACTCAGAGACGGCATCCATGTCCCACCCCCGTACGTGTCACTAATGTGGCACGAACAAAACCTCGGTCATTGTGCCAGAAGTGGGAGTGGCTGATTACAACTAAACACGCACAAACCTGGCGGATAGCTCGACTCTGGTGTTGCTAGCTGTCCAGTGGAAGAAAGCGACCCGAATGTCCGACAGATGGGACTATTGGGTTCTGAAAGTGAATCAAACTGAAAAAGCAAACCTACCCATTGTCGACAACTACGACATCTCTTACTTACAGACTCTCCATTTAACGGTACGTTCATTTGTGTGTAAACGATTATGAACCCCACAGCAAATATGTCTACACTCTGATACATATGTGTCTTCCCACCTGGACACATATCGAACATCAACATATATCACCCAGCTAGTGGGACCAGCTATCACACTGTTTTCACGGTGGGGGAAAGAAGGCTTATATCTTCTTCGTTCCTGGGTTGAAACTCCCACGGCTTTTCCGTGTATGACCGTTTTTACCCAGCCATTTAGGCAACCATCCGCCGCTTTCTGGGGATGCATGCTGGGTATTTTCGTGATTCTTTTTACCACCGAACTCTGACATGGATTACAGGATCTTTTCCCAGCGCACTTCATCTTGTGCTTGCGTCTACACACGAAGGGAGATAAGGCACTAACAGGTCTGCACATATGTTTACTTGGAAGATCGGACAAATTTCCACCCTTGACCAGCGGGATTCGAACCCACGTACGACCTTCTGCTTGGGAGGCCAATGTCTTAAATATGCACTAGGCCATTGCGCCTGTCAAAAGATGACTTAAAACTGCTTCGAACTTCGAGAATTGTCGAAATTTGTGACCCCTTTTTTTTTTAATGTGCCAAACATTGGAAGCATTGCAGTACCCAAATAACCCAGCTAATTTAAACAGTTTTTACAAACTTCACCTGCAGACTGTCTTTTGACTGTCTTTTGACTGTCTTTTGACTGTCTTTTGACTGTCTTTTGACTGTCTTTTGACTGTCTTTTCTGATTTTCATTGATTTTCTTTTTTTATCTCTCTCTAACTCTCTTATTATTCCTTGTTTTGTTATCTCTCTCTCTCTCTCTCCCTCTCTCTCTCTCCCTCTCTCTCTCTCCCTCTCTCTCTCTCTCTCCCTCTCTCTCTCTCTCTCTCTCTCTCTCTCTCTCTCTCTCTCTCCCTCTCTCTCTCTCCCTCTCTCTCTCTCCCTCTCTTCTCTCTCTTCTCTCTCTCTCTCCCTCTCTCTCTCTCCCTCTCTCTCTCTCCCTCTCTCTCTCTCTCTCTCCCTCTCTCTCTCTCTCTCTCTCTCGATCTCTCTCTCTCTCTCTCTCTCTCTCTCTCTCTTGATCTCTCTCTCTCTCTCTTGATCTCTCTCTCTCGATCTCTCTCTCTCTCTCTCTCTCTCTCTCTCTCTCTCTCTCTCTCTCTCTCTCTCTCTCTCTCTCTCTCTCTCTCTCTCTCTCTCTCTCTCTCTCTCTCTCTCTCTCTCTCTCTCTCTTTATCCTTTTGCAAGAAGAACATTCATTCAAATTCAAATTCTAATGAAATGTTGCCGGTTCAACGTGTTCAAAGCTCGCAGATGTTCACAGTCTGTTGCATACTTTTTCATCTTTTCATCTTTTCAGACCCAACTGTGCAAGAATTACCATCGATCCATTTGACGTTCACAGCTTTACACGGTCTATTGAAAACAGGACTTATGCCTGGCGCCTCTAATTCAGACGGTGTGATTGAGGGAGGGGGAGGGGAAGGGGGAGGGGGTATATGAGGGGCCGGGGAGGATAATGAGAGGGGTAGGGGTGGATGTTAGGAGTATGACCTCACAAATGAAATGCAAGTACGAAAACACTTAAGGCCAAACAAAAATGTATGTTGGTTTGGGGTAATGTGACCAAAAAAGATCAAGTCGGTAGGTCGGCTTTTTAAAAAAAAAATTATGAATTTAGTCGATTTTAAAGGAGCCAACAGTTTTTTTGTTTTTTGTTTGTTTGAGAAATGAAGAAAACGTTTAGGGTTGGCGGGAAAAAATAGGGTCGGTCGGGTAACCCTAAACCAGCATATATTTTTGTTTGGCCTAAAAGTACATTCCTTCTCGTGTAAGCAATAATGTGCACGACGGTCGACAACATCCCTCAAACCAACGGCTTGGTAGCTTTCTATGCAGTTTGAGATTTTATCGTTTTTGTTTTTTTTTGGTTTAAACATAAGTTTATTTTAACAAAGGTTACAATCATGACATGTATACAAAGTTCACAGAAACAGCAACAAGCTAGAAGCTTATAGTGGTGTTCCTGCATGACAGTACAACATAAGGCGGTAACGGCTGAAAAATTTGTCTCAATAAACCAAATCTATTAATAACGTAATGAACGTTGCATAATGATGATAAAGAAAGACAGTAAAGGAAGGAAGGAGGGGGAGGTGAATTATGTGATTGGGGAGGGTACAGTTTAAATGAAAAGCAAGTAAACATGAAAAGAAAATTGAATGAAAATTGTACATCAAAACAAAAATCAGTTTTAGAATACATATATAATATTGATGGTGTTAGCGAGTAAGAGATAGGGAGGGAGAGAGGGAGGGAGGGAGGGGGAAAGTGAGAGAGAGGGGGAGAGTGAGAGAGAGAGAGGGGGAGAGAGAGAAAGAGAGAGAGAGAGAGAGAGAGAGAGAGAGAGAGAGAGAGAGAAAGAGAGAGAGAGAGAGAGACGAGTAGACGTATCGATTTTGTTTTCACTTTACATGTTTATCTGTTCGAAACGGCCGGACTGTCCAATAAATTCCTGCACTGTTAAAAAGATTTTTTTGTTAATTTTTGTTTGCAAGGAGGGGTTTCCATGAAGTAGAATATCTGTGTGTATGAAGTTGTTGGTTAGTTTGTTGATTGTGTTGTTTCTTGCAGCTAAGTGTAAACGGCATTCTAGTAAGAAGTGTGTTGCAGTTTCTGTTCCATCACCACAGTCGCATACGCTATTTTCCGCAAGGTGTCGCTCAACTAAGTCTTTCTTTAGATCGCTGATATTAAGTCTCATTTTTGTGTGGATTATTTGTGTTTGTCGACTGCCACTGTAGAAGTAAACGGGAATTTGTGTGTCGTCTTTTGTTAAGTAATGTTTAAATTCTCCGAGGGAGTCGGTTAACTGTATTTGTTCAGGTAGTTGGTTCCAGAGTACTGTTGTCGAAGGAAAAAAGGATGTTTTGTACGTTTCTGTTCGATGTGGGGGTATACTTCGTTCTAAGGGGCGGCGTCTGTGGTAGGGGTTGTTGGCTGCTACGAGAGGTGGGAGTGCTGCTTGTAGGTATGGGGGGGTCTTGTCGTGAGTAATTTTATGGAACATTGTTAGTTTATGACGGTTACGCCTTTCAGATAATGATTGGAGTCCAGATTCTCCGTAAAGCTTAAAGTGACTGGTTCCGCGGACAGCTCCGATGATTGTTCGTATTGCATCTAGGTTTAACTGTTCGAGTTCATCTGTTAGGGTTTTGCTACAATTGTCCCATATTATGTCGCAATAATCAAAGTGTGGTAGAATGAAGGATTTATACATAATTTCCAATGATTTTCGGCTCAGTCTATATTTGTATGTACGCAAGCAAGCTACGAGAGTTCTGCACTTTGCAACAAGAGATTTTATATGTTCATCCCATTTACAGTTGTTTTGTATTATTATTCCTAAGTGTTTGTGATTTTGGGAACTTTCAAGGATGGTATTGCCAAAGTTTAGATCTGCGATATCAGGGGTTCTTTGTGTACAAAAGTTCACCAATTCAGTTTTTGCATGGTTAAATGCTACCTTCCATGTTTCTGCCCAATTTACAATTTTTTCAAGATCTGAGTTTAAAATTTCGGCACGGATGTTGTGATTGGCTAAAGACAAGTACATGCTAGTGTCGTCAGCAAAAAGCTTAATCGTAGATTCTATATCACGTACAATGTCGTTTACATAAATTAGGAAGAGCAAGGGTCCAAGCACTGAACCTTGAGGAACTCCCGCTACTACTGGAAGATAAGTTGATTTACTGCCTTTTAATACAACTGCTTGCTTTCGATCTGTTAGGTAGTCTGTAAACCAGTTTAATAATGGCCCATTAATTCCAGCGGCTTCGAGTTTATGCAATAAGCCCCGGTGTATCGTTTGTTCTTTTAATGTTGCAGATTGACCTATAGGGGTCAATTACGAAACTGACTCATCAAAAAATGCCTTTCTGCACAAAAAGCAGCCAGGCTGTCGATATTTGATAGGTGTCAAAGCTGTCATTAGGTGTAAACATCCTAGACAAATCAGTGCTGGTACACATTATCGCTCACATGATCACTCACGTGCACATGATCACTCACATGATCACTCACACGGTCTTCTTCTTCTTCTTCAGCGTTCCAGAATGTTCTGGTTACGTGTGTGCTCGTTTGCCCATTTGGTTCTTCAAACTATACCCTGAGAGCATAGTCAGCTTCACTCCGCTTTCGTTGAGTAGGCATGCTGGATATTTTCGTGTTTCCATAGCCCACCGAACTCCGACATGGATTACAGGATCTTTTCCGTGCGCACTTGGTCCTGTGCTTGCGTGTACACACGAAGGGGTTAAGTCACTAGCAGGTCTGCACATAAGTTGACCTGGGAGATCGGAAAAATCTCCACTCTTAGCTCACCGGGCGGCAGCGACCGGGATTCGAACTCACGACCTCCCGATTAGGAGGCCGACGTCTTACCACCACGCCACTGCGCCCGTCACTCACATGATCAATCACATGATCAATCACACAAGAGAAGGACTTCACCTTAAAGCAGACAGGCTTCTTACAGCTTCGAGAGCCGTCGACCAAAAGATATCCACAATCTCCAGTAGTGCTATTAAGGTGCAAGTCTTCGTCACAGAGTTTACGCTTCATTTACCTGTCTGCTCTCGACAACGCTCCAGTG
>NC_090245.1:30254519-30264519 GCF_037325665.1 Littorina saxatilis | reverse complement strand
TCGTAAGAGGCGACTAACGGATTCTGTTTCTCCTTTTACCCTTGTTAAGTGTTTCTTGTATAGAATATAGTCAATTTTTGTAAAGATTTTAGTCAAGCAGTATGTAAGAAATGTTAAGTCCTTTGTACTGGAAACTTGCATTCTCCCAGTAAGGTAATATTATTGTACTACGTTGCAAGCCCCTGGAGCAAATTTTTGATTATTATGCTTTTGTGAACAAGAAACAATTGACAAGTGGCTCTATCCCATCTCCCCCCTTCCCCCGTCGCGATATAACCTTCGTGGTTGAAAACGACGTTAAACACCAAATAAAGAGAGAGTAAAGAACCCACGCCCACCTCCGTTTCACTGTGACCCCCTACCCCTCAACACCGACTCACAATCTCAAGCCCCCTCCCCCCCCTCCCTCCACTACCACTTTGTTTACTGGTCCATCAACCCCTTCAGTCATTCCACCCCGGGACGGTTGTGTATATGTTCTCATCAAAGACAGTGTATACCTTGCATCCTTTGTTCTCTAACCAATTTCCGGATGCGACCTTTGCGGCCTGAAGGAAGGTCAAGTTCAGTACTACAAAGGTCAAGATTCTGAACTGACAGAGACATGGACACTCGCTGGCCTATCATTCCTTCCTCCTACACGCTTCCCCTCGCTCCAAACAATTCACTGTGCAGGATTCATTCTTCGTGTTATTTACACCCATTTCCGAACACTGGTGTGTCTTAACGGGGAGAGTAGATTTTGCTTGAAGGAAAGTCCAAGACTCTCTAGAATCACACTGTAATAAACACTCGCCTGTTCCCTCCTCAGGTCCATCCCCATCGTTTACCGCATCTCACTCAAAACTCTACCATTTCTCCGCCAAACTTTCTTGTCCACATCCTACACAATTCGCCCCACGGCTTGCATTTCAGTAGTGTTGAGGCTAATTCTTCGACAGAAATGGAAACGTTCAAGCCGAATGATGACAACTTCAAGAGTTTGATATTACATACGGGAATTGCTTTCTAGTGAGTTCCAGGCCATCTTTACCCTCAGTTGTGTGCCCCGGTACCCACTATCGCCATCCATATCCCACCACCACCACCACCACCACCACTGACTGCGATTCACCCGCTCCAATTCTTGACCCGCCCTCTATCCTCGTTTTAAAATGTGGGTTACAATCTATCAGTGGCTATCGGGTTCAAGAGATTATAATTCTAAAGGTCAGGATATTGGATTGATTCAAGAACGGTTTTCCTCCGAGCATGGAACAAGTGTGGAGGCAGTGGATTGTGACCCAAATGGTTGATTGAAGTATTGTAGTGAGGCGTATAGGACAGTACCCTTTTCCATGTAAAATCAGTTGTTTCAAATGACTTTGAGTTTATGGCAAAAGTTCAAGACAAAAATGAAACCAGAGAGCCCGAGAGGGAAAAACAAGATTACTTTGTGACCTACTTTTTGAAAAGATATTGGAAAAAGTTCACGAAAGTGTTTTTCTGCTGGTCGAATGAAACCGAGATCTTATCTTGTAGCCTGTCAAAGAAATTGAGCTCAAAACGATTGCATTGTACAACACAAACTGTATTAATATGTACAGTAACCGATTTTTATTTTACTTATTTGCCCAAGATAATTGCTCTTTCCTCAGATTATATTCGTCCAACTAGAAAACGTAATCTGTCAAAAACTGACGATGGCCAATATGGGATATTTTAACATAATATGCAAACAAACCCCTCCGCCCCCCCCCCCCCTCTCTCTCTCTCTCTCTCTCTCTCTCTCTCTCTCTCTCTCTCTCTCTCTCCCTCTCTCTCTCCAATTCTCTCTCTCTCTCTCTCTCCCAAATTCTCTCTATGGTTTTTTTTTATCTCTGTCTCTTACAATCTCTCTCTCTCTCTCT
The DNA here is from genome assembly GCF_037325665.1 of Littorina saxatilis. Lineage (NCBI taxonomy): Eukaryota > Metazoa > Mollusca > Gastropoda > Littorinimorpha > Littorinidae > Littorina > Littorina saxatilis. The sequence continues at coordinate 30,262,630 of NC_090245.1, read as the reverse complement.
CTCTCTCTCTCTCTCTCTCTCCCTCTCTCTCTCTTCAATTCTCTCTCTCTCCAGTTCTCTCACTCTCCCTCTATCTCTCAAATTCTCTCTCTCTTTTTTACACTCCCTCTCTCTCTATTCCTGTCGCTGTCTCTCTCTCTCTCTCTCTCTCTCTCTCTCTCTCTCTCTCTCTCTATTCATGTCGCTGTCTCTCTCTCTCTCTCTCTCTCTCTAAATTGTCTACTTAATTTACACACACTTTACAACCAAGCAAGCTCTTTTCCTACGATAGCTCAGTTTTGCTCTCTCCCTACACGCAGTGAAATCCTTAAAGCACTCTGGAAGGCCACACTGATTTGACGGGTCACAATAACGTCACAAGACACTATTGAGGTCGTGGGTAATCGGGTTGAAATGAAGTGGATTCGGTATCAGCTTACAAGCAATTAATCTGTCTGGAGGCAACAATACCACACGAACAGAAACCACATTTGAAGACACGCTAATGAACAATTATCGTGGCAATGTTCGACAACTCTTCTCGGGGAGCAACTACAGTATGGGTTCCCTTCTTTACAAGTGTGACAGGGAAACTACCGTCGCCCGTCACAGCAGACTCTGCAGAGTTGTTCGCCTTAGAAGTTGCGGATTGTAGAGTTCTGTTTGTGATGGGGTCTGGCGGCTTTTGTCTCTCTGTATGTTCATGGATTCCTTTGTGAATGCATAACAGTTTTTATAGGGCTTAGAAATAAGCTCTAAAATTCTCAATCCTGTTTGATTGGACTTCGCCTCCAAAGGTGATTGTGGTGTTTCGGCACACGGTTACATTTGGCGTCGTCGACAGGGATGGGACTCGACATGATATGTTCAGGAATGGCGTTATGGCCACTGAATCATTTTTCGTGCTGTTCCCATTCCACGAACCTGGGAGGGACCTAAGCTTGGCGGGTCCATGGTTCGGAACTTTGGGGACAAAGTTCATTCAAACGGGGGAGAGTGTGACAGGGAGACTACCGTCGCCCTTCACAGCAGACCCTGCAGAGTTGTTCGCCTTAGAAGTTGCGAGCTATTTTAATTATAGCTCGCAAGGCAACACCTGTGGATTGTAGAGTTCTGTTTGTGATGGGGTCTGGCGGCTTTTGTCTCTCTTATAGGGCTTAGAAAATTAATAAGCTCTAAAATTCTCAATCCTGTTTGATTGGACTTCGCCTCCAAAGGTGATTGTGGTGTTTCGGCACACGGTTACACAAGAGTCACAAAAGCAAAGGCGTGCAATCGTTTCCGTTTTTGCTAAAGGGACAAGATTCTTTGTAAGCATGTTTGCTGTCTCCAGAAAATCTGTATATTCTAACTTTTTCATTCCACTGAAATAGCTGAACTGCTATAAAGAACTTTCACTTTTAACATTTCATTTTTTTTACAAACTGTATCTGAAAGAAGTCTTTTCTTCTGTGCGTGGCCGGATGTTTGTCGCAAATAAATTACAAGGTCAACATACTCATGCCTATGACTATGTCCTGTTATCCTTGCCTTCCAGTTGCAAAGAGAACTGCACATGTACGTGATTGTAGTGAATGCTTGTTAGGCATGTTAGTCTTGGAGTTTCCTAGGTTTACAACTGGGTGGAATGCTCATGACAATTTTCAGAGGCTGGTGACACTCTGTTTGATGTCACGTGGACATGTTTCCGTTCGTTTGACATTCCTTAGAGTCGTTGACAAGAAAAAAGTAATGTCTCGGACATTTCGTCTGTTGTTTTGGGACAGGTAGGTAGATTTCCTATAAGGTGTGTGGGGGGAGTGGGTGGGTGTGTGCGTGTGTGAGTGAGTGTGTGTGTGTGTATGTGTGTGTGCGCGTGTGTGTTTGCGTGTGAGTGCGTGTGTGTATGCGTCTGTGGGTGTGTGTGTGTGTGTGTGTGTGTGTGTGTGTGTGTGTGTGTGTGTGTGTGTGTGTGTGTGTGTGTGTGTGTGTGTGTGTGTTTTGCGTGCGTGTGTTCTGAAAGTGCAAACATTTTCAGCATCAATTTTATGTACACACTTTCCATAAACGTGAAACAAAAAATTAATGCTGGCACAAAAAGAGATGTTGTAGGTACATTTTACGCGTACATCTCTAACACTCTACGGTTGCATCTAAGGAATAAATTGCGATTTCATCTGGGATCCCCTAGGAAGACGATCCTTATCTCCCGGCCGATATATTGAAAGAAACTGTTAGCACCCTTCCATGTTATCTTTACAAAAAAAGTAATAAAAACAAAATTACCGTGTGTTCACATCACTCCCACCGTCAGTGTAATACGTTAGAATCCGCGGCACAAAACTTCAAGAAACGAAACCAGTTTTACAAAAAAAATTGGAAAGAAAACAAAAACTGAGAAAATATAAGCGATAAAGCAAGACCACCCACCTACTTGCCTGAAATAAAACGATTTCTTTCAAACATGTTATTCCTGTGCCATACGCGTTTTAAATTAAGCTGTGGTATTGAAGAGTTAAAAGTACAAGGCGACAATGTAAACCACCAAAGCTCCATCTAGTCTTTTACAGGGAGGTAAAACAAAATGTACTCGTTTTCATTTTGCTCTCAATTCACTAAATTTTTAATTCACTTAATAATAAAAATAATAATAATAGTAATAAATAGCTTTTATATAGCGCGAGTCCCAGCAATTGGCTCCAGACTTGAAGCTTATCTGAAGGAAAAGTGTGTTTCGGCCATTCTGAATTCCAGTATCGCGTTACATTGACATAATAATAATAATAATAATAAGAAGAACATTTATATAGCGCTAAATCAAAAACTTTCGTTAAAAAGGCTTGCTCTAAGCGCTTGACATAATGGTGCTGTCTCAATTGATCTCCACATACATGTCAAGGACACTTCTCTATCTTTCAAGTTGAAACTGAATGAAAATCTGGTCCAAAAACCATCAAAGCTCCATCAAGGCTTTTGCCGAGTCGTACAAAAAATGTACTCATTGTCATTTTGCTCCCAATTGTGTTTCACTAGATTAAAATTCACTTAAAGCTTATCTGGAAGGAAAGTGTGTTTCTGCCATTTTGAATTCCAGTATGATATAAGGATAAGATAAGGATAAGATTTAATATAGTCCTGTAAGGTTACCCTCATGGAAGTTCGGGCTGCTTTCTCAGTAGGGAAAGCGAGTTGCCATACAGTATATGCCGCTACCCATTTATTTATTTATTTACCCCACGCGTGTATTCATGTTCCAAAGCCCTGGAAGGTCCGCTGTGAACTTGGGATCTTTGTCGTGCGCATGCAGAGGGTCTGCACAAAGGTGACACTGGGAAATGAAACCCTCGCCGAACGTTGGGATCGAACCCGCGCCGATAGCGACAACTGATTTTGAAGCCAGCGCCGCTACCGACAGAGCTATTTCCCCGCCTGCGGTACATTGACATAATACCGTCTAAATTGATCTCTACATACATGTCAGGGGCCATCTTTCAAGTGAAATATAAATGAAAAGGTGCAACTGCCCAGGATTTCTCAAGGGCAACAATTGCAAGCACTCTTTGGGAGTGTGAAATCAGACTCAAAGTATCTGAAGCTCCATCCCAAGCGAAGATGATACCCATCGGCCAAAAGCGGAAACGCGGGCGCCCAAAGTTGGCAAAAGCAGCGCTTGTCCGTCAGTGATTTTCCAGGTTTAATTTGATGAACTTTTAAACCTTTAATCTTAGTACTGTACATGCACTATGTGTGGCCTATGTGTGAGTGAACAAGAATATGTACAAGTTAAGCTATTTCGATTAAATTTTTCACTATCAGAATGATCTTTCTAAAGCTCTGGGTACAATTTCTGTCTTTCTCTATCGTGTTATGTTCTTGAAAATGAAAAGGCTAATTCAACAACAAAATAGAAAATCTAACAAACAAAATGTATCAGTTTAGTAGATTATTTTTAGTTAATGTTGTAGGAAGTATCCGTTTCATTGCTAGTATCATCTGATTTGTTGGTGAGTAGTTTTTTGCTAGTTTCATCTCTTTACGTGCTTGAATAATCTTATCTGTGGCTGAAATCATCTTTTTTCGTGCTCAAAGAATCCTTTTTCGTGGTGAAAAATCTGTTGAGGTAAGCCTCTCTGTTGCCAGATCATCTATTCTGTTGGTAAATTAATGTTAAGCCCTTTACAATTAAATCGCCGCTTTAATTTTCTGCGAACTTCGGTGCCCGACGCCGCATTTCACAGCACTGTATCGTATGATAACGATCTGCGAGACTGACCGCTACCGAGTCACTCGATCTCGCTGAAGAAACACATTCACAAACTGCCCACGAACACAAAAACTGCATTATTCATTTTCTGTTCTTTTTACATTTAGTCACGTTTTGACTAAATGTTTTAACATAGAGGGGGAATCGAGACGAGGGTCGTGGTTTATGTGTGTGTGTGTGTGTGTGTGTGTGTACGTGTGTGTGTGTGAGTGTGTGTGTGTGTGTGTTTGTGTGTGTGTGTGTGTGTGTGTGTGTGTGTGTGTGTGTGTGTGTGTGTGTCTATGCGTGTTTGTGTGTGTGTAGAGCGATTCAGAGTAAACTACTGGACCGATCTTTATGAAATTTTACATGAGAGTTCCTGGGTATGATATCCCCAGACATTTTTTTCATTTTTTGGATAAATGTCTTTGATGACGTCATATCCGGCTTTTTGTAAAAGTTGAGGCGGCACTGTCACACCCTCATTTTTCAATAAAATTGATTGAAGTTTTGGCCAAGCAATTTTCGACGAAGGCCGGACTTTGGTATTGCATTTCAGCTTGGAGCCTTAAAAATTAATTAATGACTTTGGTCATTAAAAATCTGAAAATTGTAATTAAAATTAAAATTTTATACAATGATCCAAAATTACGTTCATTTTCTGATTCCAAAAACATATAAATATGTTATATTCGGATTAAAAACAAGCTCTGAAAATTAAAAATATAAAAATTATGATTAAAATAAAATTGTATCTTATTCCTTGTCGGTTCCTGATTCCCAAAACATATAGATATGATATGTTTGGATTAAAAACACGCTCCGAATGTTAAAACAAAGAGAGGTACAGAAAAGCGTGCTGTGCAGCACAGCGCAACCACTACCGCGCTAAACAGGCTGGTCAATTTCACTGCCTTCTACGGACTACGGTCATTGTGAAAAAATGCAGTGCGTTCAGTTTCATTTTGTGAGTTCCACAGCTTGACTAAATGTAGTAATTTCGCCTTACGCGACTTGTTTATTTCTCATTGAGACACAGCTTTTGACAAGTACCACAGGAAAACCCAAAGCGATGTCGCTCAGTGTCCCACGCCCCTGGCAACTGACCCAAGCTGACCCCATGACCGGGTGATTTACACAGATAAATGGACCGTCCTGACTTTTTGCTCCCCTCTGTCTACTCCTATTGTGACCTGTGTCGAGCGAATAGGATATAATATTCTTGTCAGCTTAGCATAAAGGCCGTCTTAAATGGAGCCTGAAGTCGACTTCGCGCAGACCTTGCTCAGTCTTCTTACCCAAACATCAGTGCCAAAACTTCGTGCAGCGAAGTTTATTAAGTTAAATAGACAAACTCCGGAAATAACTCTGTTGGGTGTGTATTGGTTGTTGAAGAGTGAATACTCTTGCTTTTAGTGAGGCAAGCTTTCAACGTGTGATCCTTGTCCACGTGTTTCAAACACACCCCTCGCTAGTGGCTAGCCTATGTCACGTGAGAAGGTTTGATTCAGCAAAAGCAAGAGTATTCACTCTTTCACAACAAATTCAAACCTGACAGAGACATTTCCGAACATCGTCTATGAATATCAGGCTTAAACAATACCCGCCTTCTTGTGTTAACGATCATCTGCACCATGCTCAGGCTTTTTCACGGAACAACAGCGTCCTTACACTTTGAGTAACATAAACAGGAGCAGCAGTATTCAAAAACATCCAAAGCGTGGCTGCATTCTGTGAAGAGTGGAAATGGACGAATTCCAGAAATAACTCTGTCGGGTCTGTATGGCTTTTGAAAGAGTTCGCCGACCACGTGTCGAGACAAGCTGCTCTAGTGATTGGCCCACGTGTGAAAGCGTACCTCAATGTTTCCTAGAGAAACTCTTTCACAAACAATACAAATCCGACAGAGTTATTTCCGAACATCGTCTATTGTTGGCCAACAGAGTTAATTCCGAACATCGTCTATTGGTGGCCATGGCCGACAGAGTTAATTCCGAACATGGGATATTGTTGACCGACAGAGTTATTTCCGAACATCGTCTATTGTTGGCCGACAGAGTTATTTCCGAACATCGTCTATTGTTGGCCGACAGAGTTATTTCCGAACATCGTCTATTGTTGGCCGACAGAGTTATTTTCTAACATCGTCTATTGTTGGCCGATTCCCTCTCCGCACAGAAAGCAGCTATAAGATGTTGGTTTGTGGAATGCATTTAAGTGGAAGGATGTTCATATCCCGTGAAAACACCCCAACAGATCTGTGGTGGTGAATATGATCGCTTCACGCGAAGGAGCTAGTGCACCTGTTATCTGTGAGATCATAAACTCTGTGCTATCCACTGCATCATGTTATGTATGTTATTAGCTGCTTTTGCTTTTTCTTTCCCTTTGTGCTTGTTTGTTTGTTAGTCCTGAAGAAACTTCCATTTAGCGAAAATGTTATTTAGTATTGTATGTGCTGTCCTTGTATTCAGGTGAGTACACAATTCTTTTGGGTTTTTTAATCTTTGTTCATCTCACCAACAGTCAGTTTGTTGTTTAGATTTATGTTATTAGCGTAAGGCCTCATTGGATATTTTGTATATTCAACGAAGCGTTGTTAGTAGTGCAAGGAAGGTGTTTTTTATGAAGAAAAAAATCGCTGTTATGTCCAGTGTCCTACGTCCCTGGCTACTGACCCAAGCTGACCCCTTCACAAGGTGATATACACACGTAAATGGACAGTCCTGACTTTTTGCTCACTACTGTCCACTGCCGTCTTTGTCCACTGTCCACTCTTTTAACGGCCAGTGTGAAGCGAATATGATACACCTGTCAGCTGAGCGTTAAAGCTGCGAATCGGTTAACTTTATGTGTGTGTGATTGTGTTGGAGGGGGGGTGGGGAGATTTCTTTTGATGGAAGCGAATGCTCACCACGACATTGATCATGCTTTTCATACGGCATAAGAGCATTATTTTTTACGTGGACACATAACGAAAGTCTGCAGCCTCACTGTTTCTCGTGCAATGTTTCGTTACATTTCTTTCGTTATTGACACCCATGTCAGTGTAAATGAATTTAGCGGAAAATCCCCACTCTACAAAGACTGTAAGGCCAAATAAAAATATATGTTGGTTTTGGGGTAACCCGACCGATCTATTTTTTCCCGCCGACCCGAACACTTTTTTTTTATTTCTCAAAAAAACAACAAACTTTTGGCATATTTTGCGGACCATACCGAGACTAAGGGAAGTAACCTCCTTTAAAATCGACTAAATTTAAAACAAAATTAACATTAAAAATAAATAAGACGACCTACCGACCCTATCTTTTTTGGTCACGTTACCCTAAACCAACATATAGTTTTGTTTGGCCTAACCACGCAATGCAACCACTCTGGAACTCTCTTCCCTTCTCTGTCAGACACTGCACCTCTCTCGGCTCTTTTAAACAACAGTTGAAAACTTTCTTTTTCACAGAATATTACACCAACCTGGCCTAATGTCTTCTTCATTCCATTTCTGCACATACTCCTCTCCCATAAAGTTGTTATGATTGTTGAGAGTGTTAGCTGTGTATGTTTGTATATATATATATAGTGTATATTGCATAATATGATTATTGTGTGAACAGTACATGTGATGATTTGTGTCTGTATGATTAATTTGTTTTATGTAGGTTGTACTTTTAATTGATCTATTCTGTATACATATGTTCTTTTGTAAAGGGCCTAGAGCCATAGGTTAGGCACTTAAAAATGTCAAGTCATTACACCCCCGGTATAGGGGTGTGTATAGGATTCGGTCGATGTGTTTGTTTGTTTGTTTGTGTGTTTTATTATTATTATTGTTGGTGTGTGTCCAAGTGAGAGGATTCATCTTCTGCCATGTAAAGGCGTCGGCAGATACATGGTAATGAGCGCGCGAGCG
>NC_090245.1:30232019-30249519 GCF_037325665.1 Littorina saxatilis | reverse complement strand
ATACGCAGGAATGTAATAAAGAGTTACGTTGTTGTCGCTGGCTTCTGTCATTATTCTGAGAAGATTCAAAGACCATTGACTTGATTTTATTATGTATGGCATGGATGGAAAAGGTCATTTGCTTTTTTAACGTTTTCTTCTGTTTCCTATAGTTACTTACCATTAGAAAGTAAAAGATAGGCATGGGCTGTTGAGAAGCAACTTTCCAAGTACATTGCACTGCCAATTAAATGCTTTGCCATTTATCGTCTGACTTTATTTAAGGCATTGATGCATGTTTATGACTAACGAAAGTGTGTTAAGTTTACAAGCTGTACAACGAAAAGCTCGCTATTGTTTGAAGTACTCATTAATTGAATTGTCGCTGCGAAGAAGCACGCCATTTAGTCAACGGGAGCAATTATAAATTAGACTGAGTCATTAGACCAAAATGGCCGACACTTATTTTAGTTTTCGACCAAATTGGCGACACGCAGGACGGACTGGGGACATGTGCCGTACAATGGCGATATGACACAGTGTGAGTGAGTGAGTATGTTTGTGTGTGTGAGTGTGTGTGTGTGAGTGTGTGTGTGTGTGTGTGCGCGCGTGCGTGCGTGCGTGTGTCTGTGTGTGTGTGCGTGCGTGCGTGCGTGCGTGCATGCGTGCGTGGGTGTGTATCTGTGTGTGTGTATGTTTGTGTGTGTGTGCGTGCGTGCGTGTGTGTGTGTGTGTGTGTGTGTGTGTGTGTGTTATGATTCATTTTCGTTTAGTAGGGCGTCAGTCCAAGATCATCACCGGCTAGTTTGAATGGAGCCTGTCAATGTTATTGTAGTTCAGTCGGTCATCAAACTTGGGTCTGCGCTCAAGCGTTTGCAACAATATCCGACAATGATTCGTTTCTGTTCGGATTCTCTTTTCAGTTTATTCACCTGCATGTGTCAAGTCCCAAGAGGCAACAAACAGTTAATGTACTTCAGTTAACAAAAGTAGTCAAACATCTGTATCACTTCATAGTATCCTCCTAACCGGGATTTCTCTCTTCATCAAATGCAGCATTCACAGGTACAGGATATGTCTCAAGAAATACAAGCTTATATACTTCATTTACAAATCTCGCAAAATCGACCCTGTAATTTCATATTCTCCCTAGAGTACAATCTCTTGTGATCTCTAAGTTTTACACCAAAGATGATCATAGAACTAAAAGGACTCTTCGACAAGAGTAATAACTAATATTGAAGCACAAGAACTGTTTCTTGGGAGAGAAAAAAAGTGGTACATATTAATATTGTTCATTGACAGAAGCCACCAATTCACCCTGTAACTTCACATTACTTTCGGAGCAGTGGCTCTTTGGCTTTAGATCCTAGACCTTACAACTTAGAGACATTAGCGAAACGCATTCCCACTCTTCATCAACTGTAATATTCACCGGTACAGGAAATTCCTTTGACCCAGAGCTAGTTGCGACCTTTTAGTTTCTAAACACACCCTGAAGTGATGTTACTTCTGCGGAGTGGAACCATAGCGTCATGGGGTGCTGAAACTACCCTCCGGGACAGCGAAGGAGCTCTTTGCACTAATTCCTCTTCTCTTTGGTGCGGGCGCCATGTTGGTAGGTACGTTTTCTGTTTTCCCAGCATCAAAGAGCGACCGAGAGGATTGCGGCGTCAGTGCTGTCCCTTGATGAAAGTTCCCGGATGTAGCCGGAGAGAAAGGTACGATTTTGCCGGTGTAACACGAAATTTTTACTCCACGAAAAATTTACCCCGGAGTAAAAATTTCGTACGAAATTCTTACTCCGAGAACACCTTTCGTACGAGAAAAAAACTCCCCAAGGCACGAAAAAATTACTCCCTCCACGAAATTTTTACTCCCCATTTTTTTTACTTCTAGTAAAAATCTCGTACGCGAAAATGGGATGCGGGCGAAGGGATAATGCCAATATGTGATCTCGCGCAAACGAATGTCGCGCTACCCTCCCTCCACCCCTTCCACCACCAAGACTAACAGGGGACAAGGGAGTAAACATTTCGTACACCTGGCATGGGAAGTTAAATTGCTCGTCACGGTTAGGGTGAAGTAATTTATTCGTTATTTATTCGTCAGGGGAGTAACATTTTTGAACGAAATGTTTACTAGGAACTCACCTGTCGTTGGGAGTAATTTTCTCGTGTAATGGGGGGAGTACTTTTTCGTAAAGGGAGTAACATTTTCGTACGAAATTATTACTCCGGAGTAAAAATCTCGTGGGAGTAATTTTCTCGTGTTACACCGGCCTTTTTTGTCTTATGAGCTGTGTGGCTGGTGGGAACTGAATTTAGAGAGAGAGAGAGAAAGAGAGAGAGAGAGAGAGAGGGTGGGGAGAGAGAGAGAGACAGACACAGAAAGAAAAGTGTGTTTGTTTGTGTGTGCGCGTGTTTATGTGTGTGTGTGTGTGTGTGTGTGTGTGTGTGTGTGTGTGTGTGTGTGTGTGTGTGTGTGTGTGTGTGTGTGTGTGTGTGTGTCTGTGTGTGTGTGTGTTTATGTTAGCAAATAATTGTACACATACCAAAAAATGAAAAATGAGCCAGGCTTTTTGGTGAAGAACATCCCTCCACTTGGTCACATACGAAAATGAACAGCCGATGTGCTATCAATTTTTTTATTCATCAATTTCGCAAAAACAATAGTGGCTTTTTAAGAAATTAATGCATAAGAAAAATCAAACTCATCACAGCATGAAGTCAGGCTGTTAAGGTTTGGTATGTGTCCGAATGGAGGGATGGTCTTATTGAGATAGTGGGCAGAACTGTTTTTAAAAGAAGGAGTGTGCCTTGAAAGGTCATCAGCATGGGAAGGATAAACTTCCGGCACATGACACACCACTACCTGAAAATTCTTCCGCCTTATCCTTCCGCCCAGCAGGTGGCGCGTCGGTCAAGGTATGCGTCACGTGACGATAAAATACAGGATTCACGTGCAGCTGAAGTGATTAAGATAACGAGACGTCCATCTTCTCCTGCATAAAGTCAGCATGGGGCAGACTGGAGAAGAGTTTGCCATCTGTGTTGGGTGGGTAAGCCTACGTTTCTCTTCAGGGCGGATGTTAAAGCTGCATTCCTTCACTACTAAGCCGATCATTTTCACTACCACAGATCTTGCTAGGTTTTTGCAAGGGATAAGATCCTCTTTCAATTTAAACACATACCACAGATCAATAGCCTGGTTGGGATTTTTTTTATTGGATTTAATTTTAAGTGGCACTAGTGTCATTTTGTTAAAAATATTTCATCAGAGAATGTTCACTCTGCACTGAGATTGTCTAGGCAGGCTATTGACTTGTGAGTGTTGCTCTAGTGCAGGGATGGTCTTATCTCATGTTAACGCCTGGGCAGATGGGAGATAGTGAGCAGGACTGTGTTCAATTGTGACCCTCCACCACGAAATGAGTCGCATGTCACCTCGCGCGGTTCTGCGCTAGGCTTAATATAAGTCCGGGGAGTGTCTGGTAACAGTGTGAGGGTCACCTTAGTTACACGCTTAAACTCAAACAGTTTTTGCTCTTTTCTAAAACGGTTTTCACCACTGGAAAGAGCATAAAAACTCTTCATGAAAATGTAAAAATATGAATATCATGCAAAGGTGACATGCGACTCATTCCGTGGTGGAGGGTCACAATTGTTCATGTGTCCACGTCATGGACTGTGTCTTTAAAGGTACCTACTTGTTCGTATAAGCGTATTCCTCTTCTTCCTCGATTGCTCCATCCTCTGTGTCGTTCACCCTCTTGCAGTGGGCTGTCGTAAAATGTATCATTACGTGCACACACCTCACAACTGTTCAGGCTTTCACATGGGATACGAGTATCCTTCTCTAATTCAACACACACCAAAAATATTCAGCCTAACTGCTATGTACAGAGTAGTAATGTTTTGTTTTGCTTAATGTATTTCATAACCGACACCTATGTGAATGAATGCAAATGAGCTAATATGTTGTCATACAGGAATCAAACACAACTCCAAATGTAGGTTCCCTCCACTGTATTATTCAGCTATGACAACATACACACAAATACACACAATCATGAACATAAATTAATGTTAGGTATTATAAAATCAGGTACTCACAGGTCTGGATGCAAAAACAAAGCGAGATTACAATCTCGTGCACAATTTCACTATAAACAAAACCCTCTACCCTTCACTTATGTAGAGAAATACACAAACAGTCCGTGAACTCACAGGCACACGATATCTATTTTACGGGTATCGACTCACGGCTCGTGTGTAGTCAAAAAAACAGTTATAGTTCCTATTCCGGCAGACTTAAATCACTGTCTGCTCTGCCTACTAAAAATTCCTTATATCTTAAGTAATTAAGATCTTGTAGACATATTTTAACTCTGTTCATACACAGAATTACACAGCGTCTATGGCCGTTCATTAGGAAATGTATCTAACTACTAATTCCTTCTACTGGCGACTTCGGTCTACTCAGTTTCTATCGCCCTGTGACCTCTATGGTCCAACTATACGGACAACCATAACCTTGCACTAGCTTCTCGAAATCCCGTCGAATCTCAGCTATACGGTTCTATAGGCATGATACTTCGGCGGATTCTCAGATCCTTCATACTGTCATCTGGTCACTATCTTCCTTTTCAGACCGGTTATATGACGCACTGCACAACATAAATAGCGGACATCTTGTCTTAGATATCTGTCTGCTATGTTTACAGTTTACAGTGTTATTCGATTCAACTTATGCGATAAACATTAGCGATATTCAAATGCTTATTCCATTTACCTGTTAAGTGCTTTACTCGGGCTTCCTTTCTCCCGGTCGATTACTGTGACAACCCCTCTCTGTCCCCGGACAGTGGTTAAGTGTAACGATATCTTCGTTGCGATTTACAACGTCAACTCTCCTCGGTCAGTGAGCTGAATTCACAGTCCGTGCACCACACTTCGCTATGTCACGCTAGATCTCTGGTTAGCGCTTCTAAAAGCGTGGAGGATATCACTGTCAAACTTTGCCTGTTAGTGTTATTCGTGATTTCCTTCACAACCTATGTCAATCTGAAAACTTGTGGACCTTCCAGCATAAATGTACGTGTGTACGTGTGTGTGTGTGTGTGTGTGTGTGTGTGTGTGTGTGTGTGTGTGTGTGTGTGTGTGTGTGTGTGTGTGTGTGTGTCTCTGTGTGTGTGTGTGTGTGTGTGTGTGTGTGTCTCTCTCTCTCTCTCATTCTCTCCCTCTCTCTCTTTTATTTCTTCTCTGATCCACCCTTCATCCCTCCCCTAACCCTCCCCCACAACCCCCCCCCCCCCTTTCAACCTCCTTGCATGCGCTCAAAATAGAATTCAATATGGAATTATTCTCATTTTACATCATAGGATTTCGTATACCTCTTAATCAGGGTACTGATCACGCCCCTGTCTTCGTGGTAGGTAGACAATTACGTGAAAACAATATATCAGCAAAACCTGTGCCACAGTATGGCAGATAACGATGATCGTTGTTATCATGCCATCCCAGTACCTAATTAATCCCTCTGCGACCGGAGGAATAATACTTTGCATTTATGTTTAGGTTTGTTCACGTGCACTGATACTTTCGCCTACAATTCGCCTACTGTCTGTTTGACAGGGACATCTCTATCAAATCCCACCTGCCACAATATGATCCTTTCGATTTTCAAAGTTCTGTCGTTCATGCTTGTTGTATTACAATGTACCCCACATTCCGCCCCCTAGTTAAAGTGAAAGATGGGTGCAAAACTCCAAATGTTTCTGTGCACTTAAATGGCATATGATACGATATAATTATGCACATCCTGGCAGTGACCGTGCGAGTAATTTACCTCTGCAGATATGACGAAATCACAGAGACAAACGTGATTTTTCCAAATTCTTTTGTCAGTTCCTCGGGAGACACATAGAAGCAGTGACAGAATGTTAATGTGACGCCATTGTTTGCGTGTAATGACTTTTTAATCTTTATTTCGCTTTTGACATCAGAGATTTCACTTTGGAAAAGAGGGTCAGGGAGAGAAAACTTGGTTAGTTTAGTTTGTGTCGTTTCTCACTGAAGGTGTCCAGCTTAATATCTTCCTTCCCGAGTTGTTCCTGTGATGGTCAGGAAGACTGGGAAAGAACTGTGAACAGCTAGTTTGTAAGGAGCTGGTCCGTTTGCGTTTTTGAGAGCCTTTCCTTTCCGTGTAAAGCATTATGTAAACCACAGCAGATCTGCCCAGGCTTTTACACGGGAGATGAGCATCCTGCCACTTGGTCACATACAACACATAACAGCCCGGCTGCTTCCTGGGCACAGTGGGTTGTATTTGCTCAATTAACTAGCGGATTGACAAAGTTGTCAGAAACAAAAATAAGCTAGCAAAAACTTCGAACAGAAATCAGCCTTTGTTATTGATTGTTATCGATTAGTATGTAAGCAAGGGAGAGAATGCTCTTATTGAATACAAAACCTGGATAAATCAGCGATTGCTTACATAACGGTCCAAACGAACAGGGAAGTAAACGGACATACACAAAAACCTGGATAAATCAGCGGTAACTTACATAATGGTTCACACGAAAAGGGAAGTAAACAAACATACACAAAAGTTTGGTAAATCAGTGATAACTTACATAATGGTTCACACGAAAACGGAAGTGAACGGACATACACAAAAGTATGGTAAATCAGTGATCACTTACATAATGGTTCACACGAAAACGGAAGTGAACGGACATACACAAAAACCTCGATAAATTAGAGATCACTGACATAATGGTTTACACGTAACAGGAAGTGAACGGACATACACAAAAACCTGGATAAATTAGAGATCACTGACATAATTGTTTACACGTTACAGGAAGTGAGTGGACATACACAAAAACCTGAATAAATTAGCGGTCATTTACATAACGGTTCACACGAAAATGGAAGTAAATTAATGGACTGGAGCTCTTTGTTACATAGTTGTTGAAAGTTCTCGGAGAGTCTTCCGAACTAATAGCCTACAAACCTAACTATCACAACATCACATAAACGGATGCATTACGCACACCTTCCTTCCACGTCAGTTGTTGCTGATCGGGTTCTTGTTGTCATTTTAATCAGTCTACTCATACACTTGGAAATATTCGGGCTATTCTTACGTAAATAAAGAACACATCTCTTTTCTTTCCTACAGAATTCCCAAGCCTTTTGCTTGCCCTCTTGAATGCCTGATCCATTTCGGAAACAGCGAGGAGACGTGACGTGCTTCAGTTACTAACAGTAACAAAAACAAAAGCAACGATTTCTTTGATATTATCGGGCCTGAAGGCATATATAATTCCGGCATCAACAATATGAGTTTGGAGTGTCGGATTGGTTAATGATTGGGGTGTGGGTAGGTGTAAGAAATATGTGTGTGTGTGATTTGTCAAGTGGGTGGATGGATGTGCGTGTTAGTGGGTGGGTGGGTGGGTGCGTGGATGTGTGTGAGAGAGAGACATAGAGAGGGGGGTGAACAGAGAGAGAGAGGGGGGTATGGGGAGGGGGGGGGGTTGTAGAGAGATGAGACAGAGAAAGATATAGAAATAAGGGAAAGGCCAACTTTAGATTGTTTAGACACAGGTTACCCACACATAAATAAGGAGAGTACTGGCATAATTCATACAGACGATTACCAAAAAATACTCGCAGACATTGGAGAAAAGGGAGAGAGAGGTAGATAGAGACACAGACAGACAGACAAGCAGACTGACAGAGAAACAGGGAGAGTTGCGCAAGATGGCGACCTTCTAAGTCTATGTCTTGAGGTCAAAGGTCAAAGGTGAGGCACAAAAGTGACCGGGATTTATGGTGGCACAGTAAAGCAGTGCTCTCAGGAAATAGGATAATGCAAGTTCAGCGGAGTGTTTTGTGTATACATTCTCGTACCACTGAGTATTAGTTGTATGTTCTTTGCAGGCAGATAAATGCATGTCAGAGGAACGTTATAGTCATTACGGCTGAGGACACACTGAATATTTGCTGTCAGGTTCATGTAGATTTATTGTGAATGCTACTCACACATAGATCCCTGCGCCTTCAGTTGAGTCCGAGTCTGGAGATACGCGCGCGATATAAGACTTCATATAACACACACACACACATACACACACACACACACAAACACACACACACACACACACACACACACACACACACGTCAACAGACACACACACACACACACACACACACAAACACACACACACACACACACACACACACAAACACATGCACACAAACACACACACACAAACACACACACACACACATTCAACAGAAAAAAACCGATGGGACACGAGTCTAGTTTGAACCTCTGCCGAGCAAACACTAAATAATTATACATTTACAAAAATCAATTAAACAAACAAACTCATACACAAATGTGTTTTAGTGCCAACAGCTAGCGCAATGACGCTTTGAGAAAAAAAAAATCAGAATATTTTAAAACTTAGTGTCATCACTTATATTAGGCTAAATTATTGAGCCATTTTCTTGATTTACACGCTTTTCTTTGTTATGCTTTTTCCGGTCGTTCCTGAGGATTGTACCGTCAATGGCAATCTCTTGAACATTGGAAAAGATGGTACATTCTTTGTATTTTCGCATGAAGACCACAAAAGCGGAAAACTGTCACGTGAGTATATAATAAAAGACGATATCACACACAGCGTAGGTGCATAGTTTATAACATACTCAAAGTATAAGGGAACTACTTTTCAGTCGCGAAGTATATTGTGGAAGCATCAGTGATATGGACCGGAAATGACTTCCTCTTGTCCATGGCGTCATTGACATGCTTCTGAATGTGGGTGGAAGTGAATTGACTCCGTGCTAGAAGAATGGATTGTGGAGGTCAGTGTTGTTGTTGGTTTGTTTGGTTGGTTGGTTGATTGGTTGGTTGCCTGGCTGTTTTGGAAGAATTTATTGGTGATGTTCTTCTGATTAAAAAAAAACCCACCAGTGCGCCATTTACAAAGGAATTCCAAGGTTCTCAAGCACAAAACATAAACAGACATGTGTACGTAATTATATATTTATTTGTTGCAGCGAAAGAAAGTTCAACGTTAAAAGCAGATCATTTGACGATGGATCGCTTGCTTGCATTTGGTTACCTCTTTTGTTGGTTTGGTCGTTTGTGTCCGACATTTTGGGGTCCATGGATATCAGATCAAACATTTTATTATATCAAGCATTGTAGATTAATCTTCACGGCATCACCTAAAGGCGAGCGTAAGCACATGTTACAAATTGTCTGGCACAAAATCAACATTAAAGGTACGTTAGAGATACCTTTTATGCCGGTAAACAATCCTGTATTCTAAACACATATCTGTTTACCTGTCATAAAAGTATTCCCCCAATAAGAAATATACCAAACATCAATGGATTTGCCGGTTTTTTGTGTGCTGAGTGAGCGTGTTTTGCTGAATTGAATTCACAGACTGACACAGGTATACGTATCAGTTGCGAAATAAAATCAGCCAGAAATTCCCGCTCCACGCGGAAAGCACACATAATGCATATGATTGTGAGGATTTGTCCAAATGGATGGATGCCCTCATTCCAAAGCCTTGACGCTTTTATAGTGAGTTACACAATGATGCACACGGGAATAAAAATACTTTTATGAACCACGCTTTAAATCCGACAAGAAATATCTTGTTAGGTTTATATATGACTCATCGCGCACACAGAATCATTTGTCCACTTTTGAACATGCCCAATTTTACCAAGCAGGTGTTAGTGCTTAGTATGTTGAATTATTTCAGCCCATCAGATTATATCTACCTTTGACAACATGACTCACGCTAACAAACAAACTTATGTTCTGTTTGAAGTTGCCTTTGCTTTTATATTCATAAGTGTTCATTTCCGCTTGTATGTTTTTAGTGTGCTCGCGAAGATCAGTATCGACAACAGATGCAAGTGTGTGTAATATAACGAGGCTTGTAAGAAATGAGTCACTTGCAAATTGTTCCTTTTATCAAGAATTCTCACAATAACATGCTTCATGCGAAAAATGTTCGTATATATCGGAGCGTCCGTTACGTTCCATTTCTGTCTCACAATGTCTCCACTCATATCAAGTGAACAAAACGATGAGAGCTCCTGTACACTTATAAAAGAACTGAGAAAAGGACATGAAAGGTATAGAAGATGTTGAGCACCAACGGATATCGTTTAAACTTTCTCTGTGTCAGTGATTTTGTTTCATCGGGGCGCTACTTCCACGATTGGTCGAGAATATCCACACCCATATCAAAGTAAAAGAACCGATGAAAGCACTTGCAGATTTAGAAAAGATCATAACAGTTGTAGAAAGTGTTCAGCTCGAGCGAATATCTAAAAACTTGCCTTTCGTTTGGTTTTTATCGTCGGTGTCACATATTCGTCGAGTCACTATTTCCATTTTTGGTCGAGACTATCTCCAAAAGAAATTAATGTGCCATCTTTAAGCTTAGAGACATCAGAACACTTGTAGAAATTGTTAGGTACAAAGGAATTTATTTGAGAAACATCGCGCTTGCCTTTTGCCCCAGTTGTCAATTAACTTGATTTGCAGAGTCATGCCGCATTTCCCCTTTTGATGCAGAATATCTCCCCTCACATCTTAACCAATAACGAGGAGAAATGTAAACAGAATAGTCTTTATTCTATGAGTTGTTAAAGGTTCTTTTGGAGAGGTTCCTGGCGACAGCGGGACGTTAAACTTACCAAGCACAAACCGCCAAGATTTTGCTCGTTCATTTTTTGCAAATGGTTCTAAAACAAATAGTCAAGTAAGAAGACAAATAAATCTTAATATGTTTACGCTTCAATACCTCCAACATTTTAAATCATTATCAAAACATTACCATATTTTACAAAATAAGCACCGAGCCAATTGAAGTGGATTTGTAGTATATCGGACGAGTTTCGTTGTCAAAGTTGAAAGCTGCGATCAATCTGAAAACAACATACAGCATATCCTTAAAATGTTAAGACACTGGTTTATTTCTGACGTAACCATCGCCAGATAATCAATCAGTAATTACGGTGGAAATATGTTGAGAGTGAGGGCCCAGTCGCGTTAGGAATGTCCCCCCACTGAAGCAGAAAGGCTGTTTGCTCAACGTTGCATCCGCGTGTTGTCAGGCTGTCAAAAAAGATAGATTCATTTCATTGTCTGGGAGAAGTGACAGTTATCTTCTTCGCCTTTACTTGCCCCCCTTCTGTGCAGACAAGCAAGCGATGATAGGTTAAATGTTGCGCTGTCTCCTCGCCTCGACGGAAACAAGCTTATGACGACAAATTAGCGCCAAAAGTGAAGAAAAAAACACAAATAAAACATCCTACATACCTGAGAGAGACTATTCATCAGATAACAATATCGTTCAAACCACACGTGTGTATATCATGTAAATGAGGTCATGTCAAGCAAGTCTGGCAGGGACCTGTTTTTCCACTGCTTACGATGCCAAAGTTACCGAGACAAACGTCATTACGAGAAAAAAAATGGCACTCCCTAATTCCCCTCGATGAATTTTTAGAACTAACACGTCACGTTACACTTTCCAGAGTGACGTTTCTTTGCTTTGACGTAAGAGATTGCACGAGGCTTTGGAATAGAACGAGGTTCCAAAAGAAGCGTCTTGAATTTTGCCGCCTCGACTGCGGGACGTTTTGAGTAAAATACACGTAAGTAGGATAAACAGAATACTACATGGCTTGCTGTTTCGTATCAGATTTACACGAGTTGCTTTTTCACATAGTGAAAATCTGGTACGACACAGAAAGCCATGTAGTATTCTCTATGTCACTTATAATTCCGACTAGTTCACACTGCGGAAGACTTTGGCGCTACGATCCCGTCAGTAAAGTGTACCAAAGGTAATAATTGAAAATACAACTGTCAATGGTAAATGTTGTCATCCCTACGGAATTACGATGCCTACGACGTTTTACGTCAACATGTCGCCAGACTGAGCCAACCGGCTTTCGATGCCGAGACAGAAACTGGCTTGGGACACAGCTGCAGTGGTATCGGTAGTTTCCGACTTTCGGCGCGAGTATGCCGCGTGTTTTGAGCAAACATTGTTTTAATTTTGGTAGTGCTGAATATTTTTTCCGGTTATCGGAATGTTATTTGTCAGATCAATACGTTTGTGTCATTTTTAGGACATACTGGCCCTAAACATCCTTGCATTATATATTTTCATTCCTTGGATTGATTATCATAGAAATAATATTGGTTATACTGAATTTTATTTGTGACTGTAAGCGCTAATCATAATTATCGCAGTGACATTTTGCAACTATCACTTTTGCCACTATCATGTCGTCATAAGCAGACGGTGGTAGGTTTGAATGTTGCGCTGTGTCTTCGGTTGAAAGGAAACAAGCTGGCTACAAATAACGCCTGTAAGAAGCCTCCATAAATGTGATGCTCACAAAGCTGGAATTATGCGCAAGGTGATGATGCAAAAGTCGTAAAGTTTTGATGATACAATAATTATGACAGCATGGGTCAGGTCCTTGAGTTCTTTTCCGAGGTCGACTGCGTGTTACAAGGATAATGTCTGACTATCTCAATCCCGCCCACACAGTTTTCTCCTTTCATCCTGCCCACAGACAGAATAGAAACAGAGTGACGGACACAGAGAGAAGACAAAAGTATGAAGAATTCCAGTCACTAAGAACGAAAGGCGCGACACCGTAATAAGACAGGCGCCTCGTTTGATGTGCATTTTGCACTCAAACCCTTTCTCCTTTGGCAACTCTGTCCCAGAGCCCATTTCCAACGTTTGGCGTAGGCATGCAATAAAACTCACTAAAAGTGTCTTGCGACAATCAGTCATGTTTTCACAGTTCTGAAAGACGTTTGGCGATTCTAAGACACGTTTCGCGACCCTCAGACAAGACTGACGGACAGCCATACGGGGCTGGGATATCCACCGCACTATATCGGGGTTTCCAGGATGTTCCAGAGCCCTCAGGCTCGCTTGTAGCGATGTCATGGCCGCGTGTTCCAGGTTCCGGAGAGCGTCGAAACTGCCTTTGAGGAATCCCGTCAAAAATTAATTAGCGTGCCACTCGAAGACCTTGAACGTACTCAGATTTTCGTAAATGATAGTGCAAAAATGTCGTCACACGCTCTCTCTCTCTCTCTCTCTCTCTCTCTCTCTCTCTCTCTCTCTCTCTCTCTCTCTCTCTCTCTCTCTCTCTCTCTCTCTCTCTCTCTCTCTCCGGCTCAATCTGTCCGTCTGTCTGTCTGTCTGTCTGTCTGTCTGTCTGTCTCTCTCTCTCTCTCTCTCTCTCTCTCTCTCTCTCTATATCTATCTCTCTTCTCTCTCAGTCTCTCTCTCTCTCTCTCTCTCTCTCGCTCTCTCTCAGTCTCTCTCTCTCTCTCTCCATCTTTTTCTCTCAGACATTCTAACGATCACCTGGCACGTGCCTAATGCACTTAGTAAAACCCCACCCGTTCATGCACAGTCTGCAATGGTGCTTTTCGCCAAAATGTGTCGACAGGTAGGCAATGAAGACAACATTACCTGTCTCAGGTGTCCTACCGACAGATAAGAAACCTGACAGACACAGAAGAGCTTGGCATCAGGACGTTCATACCTGCAATTGTTACCTTCGTGTCTGCAGTTTCTGCCTACTCATCTGCATTTGTTATCCTACGTATCTGCTGATTAGTATACCTCTGGTTTTAAAGCGGCACTGTCCGTAGAGGGTTAGAGGAACACTCCGGCTTCCTGTTCGAGGCTTATCGTCTCAGATCTAGCCAGGCGTTTTTACATGGGATAAGACCATCCCTCGCCTTGATCACTCACCAAAATCAACACCCTGACAGCATGCTGTGGTGAGTTGGAATTTTTGGATGAATACATTTTGTAAAAAGCCTACAGTGGCTTTTACGAAATGAAAAATGCCCCCCTGTGTATCAACAACACCTAGGCTGTTCATGTTGGTATACATGTGACCAAGTGGAGGGATGGCTCTATCTAATGTAAAAGCCTGGCTGTAAGATGTTAAGCCGAACCGTTTACACAGAAAGGACTGTGTCCTTAACGACACATACTATGGTACAGGAAGAAGTTGTTTGACTTCTAAACCATTGCTCGGATATTTGGATAGTCAGATTTTAAGCAGTGTAACATGAGCTGAGGAGTTTTAGAACCAACGCTTGCCCGACAAAAAAAACTCTGAAGGCAGAAGTCTCTTGTTGTCTCAAGTTCAAAAGCAAAACCATATAAAACTATCATTCAAACGCCTAAAACTCAAAGAACACCAACATTACAGCATGACCATTATTTTGACTTGTTCTGTAGTACTGTGCTGTACTATATTGTTGGTCAGTTGGAAAATTGCTCCTGGTGATTTTCTCGTTCTTTTCTTTCCTTGTCTTTCTCTCTTGACGTCTTCCTTTTTTTCCGTTTTCTTCCTATTTCTTTTTTTTCTTTGAAGTAAAAAGAGCAAGGTCGGCCCTGTTAGCAATTCCACCTAATCAGAATGGTCAGGTAGGGTAGCAGGTACGGCGCTGCGTGAACGGCCAGGTATGTTGGAGCGGAGGGGTGGGGTGGGTAGAGAAGGAGGGTGGATCAAGATGTGGTACAATTAAACCTGTCTTTGAGGACCACCCAAAAGACCGACCAAAAGTAGTCGTTATAGATAGGTGGTCACCATGGAAATGTGCATCATATAGAAGAAAAACTTTTCGGGAATCCTTGGGATGGTCGTTGTGGGCAGACGGTCGCTTTCGAGAGATGGTCGCTTTCAAGAGATGGTCGCTTTCGAGAGATGGTCGCTTTCGAGAGATGGTCGCTTTCAAGAGATGGTCGCTTTCGAGAGATGGTCGCTTTCAAGAGATGGTCGCTTTCAAGAGATGGTCGCTTTCGAGAGATGGTCGCTTTCGAGAGACGGTCGCTTTCAAGAGATGGTCGCTTTCGAGAGATGGTCGCTAAGACAGCAAGTCCCTTCTTGCTCGTTAGCATTGTCGATTTGTCGATCGGAGCATGCATTCTTCTCTGAAACAAGAAAAACAATCCCAAAATAACATTCGAGTGACAGAATGGCTGCAATCCCCTTTATTCAACTAAATACATTTAGATTGAAGGGACATGAAAAAGCAACAACCCTTCATTTAAACTATGAGCGTACAAAGCATACCTACAGGCTACAGACCTTTTGAAACAACCCACCCTGTTTCCAACAGACTGACAGTCATCAGCTAAACATTGGAAAGCTTTCAAAGGTAAATGTCAATGAACAAGCTTCTGCTGCATCTATCACAGGATTGTATCATGCGTTTACCAAGCAGCGGACAGTGACATTCTGGACTTGCGTTCAAACTATTAACATTTTGTTATTAAAGTGAGCTGACAAAAATAATGAAGAAGTGGAGTGAAAACGGAATTGTCGTGATAGCTTTAGTTTGACCTATACGGTCGGTAAACCCTAACTTTTCGTGCGAAAAAAAACACCCACCGACGCGTCACAAGTTATAGCTGTCTTTTCAGTTGCCAATTTTCATTCATATAAAAAGCTTTATAAAGGATTTGTAATACCAAACAGAAGCTATGCAAATCGACTCAACTTGAAAGTTGTCTTGATAGGCACACGCAATATTTGTTGATGTTACTCATTTTAGTTGTGTGTGTATCGAGCCAACTGTTCATACTCTGAGGGACAGAACAATAAGAGTAACAGTCACTGTCACACAAACGATCTGGAATTGATCTGATAAAGTGTTACGTCTGTATGTTTAAAATCTCCCTCCAAGTATATCGATGTAGGCCTCTTGCATAATGGAGAATGTTCAAGTCTACACAGAAGTCGAATCAAGTTTTCATTAAAGGCGGCCTAATTATAATCAGCGGCAATCGTTTGTTATTGCAGTATCGTTGAACGTCATAATGAGGCTCTCTCTGGCCTGAACAAAAGTATTTCTTGGGTCAGAAAATACAATGTTTAGCGGCTGAGGAAACGCACTATACTGCCTCGTTGTCTGCTGTTTCCGAGTTCTTGCTTTGATTCCTCTGAGCAAATCAGCACTCACAATCCTGCCGTGCGAGAGGAAACCAAAATACACTCAAGGGAACAAAAGGGGTGTAGCGACTATTTCCTAAACCGCTTGGAGAAGGGTAGACCTACATCCTGTACAGTCCTTCACATGTGGGCGATCATTGACATGTACACCAACACGGACCTGTCTATCAATCAATCAATGAGTCTTATATCGCGCATATTCCGTGGGTACAGTTCTAGGCGCTCTGCAGTCACGGTGATGCCGTGTGAGATGAAATTTTATACGGCCAGTAGATTGCAGCCATTTCGGCGCATATTTACCTTTCACGGTCTATTATTCCAAGTCACACGGGTATAGGTAGACAATTATTAACTGTGCCTAAGCAATTTTGCCAGGAAAGACCCTTTTGTCAATCGTGGTATCTTTAACGTGCACACCCAATGTAGTGTACACGGGGGGAGGTTTGGACACCGAAGAGAGTCTGCACACAAAGTTGACTCTGTGAAATAAATTTCCGCCGAACCTGGGATCGAACTCACGCTGACGGCGGCCAACTGAATACAAATCCAGCGCGCTACCAACTGAGCTATATCCCCGCCCATGTCTAGTCTTACATGTGAGACGAGCATCCGTCCACGTGGACACATTCCCGAAATCAACAGCTTGGTAGCTTCTTGTGCAGAATGACATTCTTTTATCTGAATTAACGTTTAAAGGTCCTTATCTACATGTGTATACAGAAATCGGCATTTGACCATTGAGATACTGAGTCTTTCCCTACAAATATCAAAAATACACCTACTCCCTACGATCAGGAAGGACGAAGCCAGGGTAGCCGAATGAAAATTCATTATAGTAATTCAACGTAGTAGGATATCCTTATTTGGCAAATGCCGAGGGCAAAACTCCTCTCGAATACTATGCATTTCGTGCGTTTTTTAAAAAAAAATCGTGGTCAGCGCTCCAATACCCAGTGTCAAACTGTGCTTGTGTGGGTGTGGCTGTCAGCATGGTGACATGAATTTGATTGGTCGATATTTATAGTCAAAGCACAATGCTCTCTGCACATGGAAATCAAAACATTGGAAGTGTTACTAACACTTCTCAAAAATAAAAACTTTTTGTACATTTTTTTTTCTATAAATTTTTCCCCCATGGTTCATTCATCATCTGACATAACTTTTTATCGAGATCTAACCATAAGATTATTGAGAAGAAAAAAAAGCAAAAATGTAGACCACCTTTAACTGATACCCCCTTTGTCTGTCACCGAAAATAATTCTGCCCCCCCCCCCCCCCCCCCCCCAAAAACAAAACCCAAAAAAAAAACACCCAATACTGCACAGAAAGTGGTCACGCTGTTGAATTATGGTATGTGTCTGAGTGAAAGGGTGCTCTTAAATCCCATGTGAAGTCTTGGATAGATCTGAGGTGGCGTACTCGAGACAGAATGTACCTGTACGTGTCTTAGGCCTG